>NC_046158.1:22246635-22546635 GCF_011064425.1 Rattus rattus
GAATACAGTTAAGATGTACTGTGAAAAAAAAAAACCCCACTTGCTAAATTACAGAGAACTTTGTGGAAAGAAAGAAAAGAAGTCAGAACTCATGGTTTAGGGTAGCTATACAAGTTTTAACCAAGTAAACTGCACTGCGGTTGGGTCTGGGGCTCACAGATAGACTGGAGGCTGTAATTAATCTGCAGTGTTGTCACTGAGGAGATTCGAACATGGTACCCAGCTGCATACACTCAGCAAACAGGAAGCACGAACCATGACATGTTGGATATATGCATTTAGGGAGTGACCATAAGGACATTAGCATCCAATTTGAGTCTTCATCTTCATACTTTAAAGGCCATTAGAATGAACAGTGTTTCTTCTTTTGGGTTAGTTTGCTTGTATAAAGTGAAAGTCAAAGCATTACTTAAATAATATAATTTTGATGAGATTAAATCTAGAATCATAGTGTATTAAAATGGATTAATTGAACAGATTCACAAAATAAATAAGATTTATTTGCATAATAATTTTGGCATCCCAGGTCAGTTTAAGCATGTATAACGTTATCCCTACTATGTGCAATATGCTACATATGCTGTCTTTTACAACCGGAAATAAAGGCTGTGAAATCAATTTAGACCAGCAGAAAAGAAATGACATAGAACTGAAAACATCGATCCCACTGGGTCAAATGTAACAGGAAGACACGTTACATCATGAAATCTGTTTCAGTCATACATATGCCTATACTCAGGAGTACTCAAGGTCACAAGGTAAATTTGTATCTCAGTGTGGATCATGGTATGAAGTTTGAAAGCACTGCAGTCTAGGATGGTTTGGTCGTATAACATCCTGAAAACACTGTTCCTGGAGGGGTACAGCTACACTACCAGGGGAATGACAATTCCTTGTCCACTCAAAGACAGACAGTGGAGTCCTTGAGAGCCAGGGAAGGTGACTGAAGTGAGTCTTAGATAACAGAAAGAACTTCCACAGGTCACAGGGGAGTCTGGGTGGTGATGGGAGCTACTGTCAGAGAATGCTGATATATCCAGGCCACAGTCCACTATCGATCTGTAAAGATGAATGTAGGCTACAAAGACATAGTGATCTTGCTTAGCCATCATTTACTTTTAGCAACTGAGAGCTGAACATTTTAAATTTCAAATTCTAAAAATAAGTGTTAAACAGTGCACCATTCTGCACCGAAAACAGCATGGTAAAACTCACACTGCTGTGCGGTGCTCGTCCACAAGCTATCCTGCTTCATTCACTCTGTCCCCACCCTGTAGGGGACCCACCCATTGGTCACTCAGAAGTTGATCTGCTTTGGTTGTCAGATGGACTACAGTGCTCTTCATGCTTGCATTCGATAACCTTTAATTTACTTAATGCTGGCCTCCAGCATTAAGTTGGATAGGATGCTGGTGATCTGGATACACCAACGCCAATGCAGTGTGAGGGAAAGATAGAAAAGTGTCAACAAGGAAAGGCAAAAACAGATTTGTGTATTATTCTATCCATGAAATTGTGAAGCAGAGAAAATTCATGGTAGTTTTGCTGTTACAACTCAAACTATAAAAGTTATAGCCATACTGTATTGACTGCTCAGTTAAACTGTAGTCATTACATGCATGTATGTATGTACGTATGTATGTATGTATATGTGCAAACATGTTTTGAGACTGTCCCCCATTCCAGATTCTGGAAGGTATTTTGTACAGATATACACTATAGTTGTCTGGGAAGAACAGGTGAATGAATCTGTATTTGATTAATAAAGACAGCAGAAAAATATACACAAGAAAAAATTGTATCTTCCAAAGGTTTCAATCAGATCTGGCATTGTTGGTGAGCTCACTGAGGTGATGGAGAGAGGAAGGAATGGATTCTGTGGGGAAGAGGAGACTTTGGTACCTGGAAGTAAGAAGAGAATGACAGGCAGTGGTGGGATCAGATCATAGAGGAGGGTAACTGAAATAGTGCCTGGTTTATACCAGTGGCTTTCAATTACTGATTGATGAGAAGACATCAGAATAATATGGAATATTTTGAAAAAGCATCATTATGACTCTAATTGTTTTTTTAATAAAATTTGGTAAAATGTTTCCAAGTGGCAATGTGAACCTCCTTTGAAGTTGAGAAGCCCTGGTACACAAAGTATCATTTCCTTCTGAGGAACTGATGGTGTAGATGAATAAAATGACCCAGAAAGAGGTGACCCAGCTAATGAGTGGCAGGACCAGAACTGGACAGCCAGCCTTCCCAGCTCCTGGTCCTGCTCATTTCACTGCAGCAGAGAGCTGATGCCCTTCTCTTCCCTTGCAGCAAAACCGACATAGGCCAAGGGAACTGCTGGCAAGGTCTATTACGCAGATCCCATACACACTCCTTATTGTGCTGTTTTCTGTCAGACTCCAGGCTGAGACACATGGGCCTTCCTCTAGTCTCAGAGTGGAGAAAGTACTATTGTGACCACAGCAGGATCCAAATCATGACAGGATTACAATGATTACAGTATACAAATGCAGGAACCCAAAGTGACCACAGGTAACCAAAGCACTAGGTGGGTTCCATTCCCATCTCTCCTGTCTACAGAGACACTCTTCCTCCTGCAGTTCAGTACATCTAAGCCAGAGATGCCATCACAGCTTTCAGTGAGGTTGATTTCCACTTTCCTATTTGTCTATGAGTGTCTTGATTATCTTTTCCATTCATTAACTGATTTCCATGTATCTTTCTCAAATGTACATTTCCCACAAACTTTGAGACCATTTTATGAAAATGAAAGAACATCTTTTTTCCTCAGTGATGTTCACACAGTTATAACTTCTGAGAACAATTTCTTGAGAGACGTTTTGGGAGTTGTATTCCGGAACATATTATCTTCATGGTCTTCCCCCTGGTAGGGTGGAAAATGATTTTGTCTTGAGACGCACTCTCAATCTTCTGGTCCTAGTAGAAATTATACATATCCCACTCAGAGGAGCTGCAGGAGTGGAAGATAATAAGGCAAGGCATGGCACGCCTGGGAGTGACCACAGCAGCAACACAGACTCTCGGGACACTGCACCGAGAAATGAGAATGAGTCGCTACATTGCTTGCACTGCAGATGTCCTCAGCATTTAGAAGGAAGGGTGGATGGAATTAAAAGGGCTTTTCTGAGCAAGGAGCTGCTCAGGCATGGACTAGAACCTTCACCCTCATCAGTGGGGGTTGATACAGCGTGCCCCAACTGCCCTGTCTAAGTCATTCTGAGCTGGCACTATACCCCTGAAACTGTCTTCTGGGGGACTCTGCCACAGCCTCATCCCTCCCAGCAGCCAGGTATCACGTGACCCTAGTGCAGTGTGACATGAGGTTGACAAGTGATCAGGATGGATAGCAATGCGGAGATGAAGAGACTTTGCTAGACTTGAGATTTTGTCAGGGGAAGAAAGGGTGTTAAGTGTGCCTATGGAGGGAGCTATGGAGGGAGGGGCAGAGGAACTTACACAGGGAGTAATACACGACAAGGAGCTGGATAATGAACAGATGCATTTGGGAGATGGCAAGAATGAGAATTCATAGGACACTAGGCTAGGGTAGGACTGTGAGGAAGCTCCCTTGATATAAAGGAATTGAGATTCATCATACAGAAGAAGATCTGCAAGATATCTAGTTATTACTATTATACTATTACTATTGACGTCTGTTCTTGGGCGATGTGATTAGGGAGAACATTGATATTTGGAGGGTGGATGAGCATGCAGATGCTCAGAGCCTGGGAGACTACTGTGAGTCTTCTGCAGAAGGCAAGGTTCAGAAACCAGGAGCAAGACTGCCAGCCAGAAGCAGGTGAGGTGTGGGTCAGGGATGAACAGGACCTCGGTGTTCTGACAGCAATGGGAAGGCAGAGAGGGAATGAGGCTAAAAAACTTTGGTCATCTGTTCCTCAACCTTAGAATCTACTGGATGGAATTTATGAAATTACCAAGAAGAATAGAAGCATATTAATTTATAGGTCTCAGGAAAATTATTTATACTTGTGCTCATCCTAAATACAGATGTTACCCCACATGTTGGCTGGTGTTGATGAGGGTATGTGCTTCCTTTCATTGCTTTGGTGACTATATAACTGTTTACTCATAAATCCTATGCATTCACATTTATTTTATTAGTGGTAAAATTGTAGGTATTCCCTTAAATTTTGATGTAGTATTTATCTCTTTTCATATCATTACCTCTAATTGTTTTTTATCAGCTATCTGACATTGGGTACCCTACTTAGCTGAGGCCTTAGTTTCTCACTTGTACATAAGGGAAGAAGTTGGAGTTCCTGAGGGCTGCTGGGATAGACTGAGATGATGTCATAGCAACCAGCCTAGTGTGGCCGAAGGGACAGTCAGGGAGTCACGCCTGTCACCCTATGCTTCTGCCACCACAAGCCTTCAGCTCCATGACATATTTACCCCACATGCTCCATTTGTTGTAAGCTCATATAAACTCATGTGAATGTAATGTTGAGGCACAGCTACCTAAAGCAGATAATATATTATTCTTTTACTATTTTTAATTTACGGACATTATTGCTTTATTAACCAGTTTCTTGTCTTTCCTAGGAAAAAGACCCACTGGATTTTACACTGGAATCAGGAGGTTATTAGACTGTGACTCTACTTGTCAGATATGACATACAGAGACATAGCAGTTTGTTTAATTCTCTACTTCTGCCTACTTTTCTATTCTCATGTTTGTACTGCACTCTTTAAAAGCTATCATAGGTGTTTTGAATCTGACAGTACAGTTTCCCCATCCTAATTTCTCTGTACCTAGTAGCTCTGGTATTTTTCTTTTTCATTTATTTACTTTTTTAGAAGACTGGCAGAAGCTGTGGGAGGCCATATAAAGTAATATGGTGGTACCCTAATTGGACTCTGCTAAGTTTTTATATTATCTTACAATATACTACCATTTCTGCTATGAAAAATATACATGGTATTGATTTTTTTCCAGTCAGGAGAAAATTCATTTTCATTTCTTTAGCCTTTTTCTTTTTTTTTGCCATGGTGGTTTGTCATCTTCGTTTTACCATAAGACTGGCGACAAATTCCACTCAATTTGGGTTTCAGATTCCTGGAAAAGAGATTTTCTCAGATTTCTTTCTGGGAGCCATATGAGGGCAGTCCCATGTGGTGAGATTTTCATTTATACCTGTGTATCTAAATGGAGTCATTTTCTCCATTCTACTAGTAGAATTTATTTCATACTACATACAATCTTATGATTCAATATTAATTAATAGATTATTTTGTATTGGCCTTGATTTGCAGAAAAATGTAGAAACTTTATATTAATGTATTTGTTTATGTAATTTGTATAGTATTGTAATGTTTATTTGTGTATCTCGAACCTTCCTGGTATTGGCTCTTTGGAATAGTCACACTGTTGAAGATGAGACAGTAGCTGGAAGCTGAGGGAAAGAGGAGGTTGAAGGGGAGGAATCTATCCCATGATTATCAAGCATTTTACTCCAGAGCTAAGAAGCAGGACCATGACAAGATCACAGTAGAAACCACCGCCAGGCCAGATGCTTTCCACACACCACTCTTGACCTAAATAACAGGGGAACCAAAATGGCTTCTGACTGCCAAAACCATGTTTCAGGTTTTCAGTTTTCTTCAGACCTTTTTGGCTGCCTGAATGTCTCAGCTAAAACTCCTTTGAAGCAAGAGTATCATATCTGTAATAAGGAAGAAGAATCTTACATAAAGTCTTGGCTGCTTACACAAAAGAATATTTTGTTTAGAATTACCATTTGTGGGAAATTATGAAGTATACAAACACATTCCATTGACTTGATATTTAAAACATTTACTAAAATTAAAAAAAAAATCATCTCAAGGGCTAACAATGTGACCTTGTCATGAGAACTGGCCAACACTCAAACATGTGCATTGAAGAGTTCCTAGGCTTCTTGGTTCCTTTTATACACAAAACTAGATGCAGATGCTTTATAGAGCAAAATGACCTTTTAATTGTCTGAATAAGAATGAACTTTTGAGATACAGCAACTCAATGTCTTCTTTGTATCCAAAAAGCATTTCAGAAACTCATTCTATATACAAACTCAGAAGGGAAGTCCCCAAGTCTTATAATAAAATTTGCATAGCACTTTAGCATCTTCCCTCAAATTACCTACTCCTGTGGAAATCTCCATAAAAATTCATTGAACTAGAGTAGGTGGTTTTACCGTTTTCCCTTCCCCATGTTCTTTTTATTGCATAGTTGAGTTAGCCGATGCTCATTTGGAAAACTATAGCACCAATTCTAACCTATTTGATGATTTAAATTTCTACAATCACACCTCCTCAATCTCAGTGTGGCTGGTATCTTATTAGGCTGGATCTGCTTGTGTTGGATTGAGCTGTGTTTTGCAGTTTGTTTGCAGAATCACTAGTGTCCTATTTGGCAGGAGCTCACTCAGTGTCCGACAGCTATGACGACAAAATGTGTGTGCACGTTGCCAGCTGTCCCCAGGGAAGAAGGAAATCATTCAGGTTGCTCGTTTCTATAAGCTGTGTAAAATGCCAAAACACCTAGAACTTACCCCACTTCCTAGAGGCTTCCCTTCAAGGATATGAATTACAAGATGTGTCTCCAGAAACCATCTGACGGCTCCCAACCAGAAGGCTGCAGCCAACGCCTACACATTTGCAATCTCTTTATGAACTGGGCTAGACTTATCAGGTGGGGACAGAAGCCTGGAGAGGCTTAGCTTTCTCTCTGAGGAGCTACAGATCATGGTGTACACTAATGAGCTCTGGTGGCCCACTGTGCAGTTTATAAAATTATTTCTGTTTCCTGGCTTTTGGTAGAGAGCAGGGCTGGCTTTCCTTATGATTGGGCAGTGCCTTGATGTTTTGGCCAATGAATAGAGTAGAGTCTGCGCTATTTATAAGCCTATGTCCTTGGTGACATAGGTGCAGAGGAATTTTAATCCACCAACATGGCTGCTCTGACAAGAGATACATCAAAAGATCTAAGTCTGTGTGATCCAGCTAGAATGCAAACATGCCACATACCTTTCTCCCTCTGCCCTTAGCACACACTATTAAAGTAAAATTAGTTTGTAGAAGGAGGCAGCCATGTTTAAAAGTGGAATCTAAGTGAGGGATGGATCTAACAGAATGAACCAGAGATAGGATATGCCCAGCTCTTACCAGGGCAGCACAGGAGAGAGAAGCTATGAGAGCAGCACCCGAGACGGTCAGTTGGCTGGGAGTCAGTCATTGCAGAGTCAGTACAGTAGAGTTGAGTTCCCTCGGCAGTTTGTGGCAGTTGAGCTAGTGAGTTTATGCAGCTCATGAGGCTCTTGAAACCAAGAATAAAAGGGAGCCAGAAGATCAGAACGAATTGCCAGACTTAGTTTGCAGTCAAGCAGAGAAATTCAGTGAGAAGCCGAGAAAAGCCAGATTGAATCAGTCAGTTTAGAGAGGCGTTTCAGCCAGAATAGCTGAATTGAACCAGCCATCCAGAGTTCAGAAAGAGCTAGAAAAGGTGAGCTTATTCAGCTGTTAAGTCTCCATGACAACAATTACATCAGGCAAAGAAAAGTTACGTTTACATATGGGGAGTGAGTTTTCTAGTTCTTCGGGTAACTGGTAATGCTTAGGATGACGGTTATTGTCATTTTTATCAGCTGGAGTCTTCACTGACTGACATGAGCAGTGCATTACACTCATTTACACAAGCATATGGTGTGGACAAGAAATCCATTTTGTGTTTTAAGCCATTTCAGTTTTAAGATTTTATGTTCCTTAGTGTAGCCTAGGTTATTCTAATTTAAGAGCTGAGAGTTGAGAAGAATGTTAAAAATTACATGAAATCAAGGTCACTTCTGTTGAAACAGAAAACATAATACAAAATCACTTAGAATTTGTTCTACTTGGTGTTATTGTATACTGAAAAGACATCTTTTTTCATCCCTTAATTCTTTAGGATTTTGTTTCAAAGTACATTTCTCTAAACCTGATAAGATATTGAAACTGTACTGTTTTAGTATGACAGACCCATTCCTTCATTCTTGTAATATATTGAGAACATTGATAGCAATATGTGGGATATTTTTCCACTTCATATTTGTTTTGATGTTTTTTGTAATGAGGACACTTTAATATCTAAGGGGTGAAAAATATTTAGGACATAAATTTTAAAGTTTTTTTGAAATAGATTTTCATTTGCAAAACGATTATCAAAGAACATGGAACTGATTCACATGGGTGGTCAGGATTTCCTACAATCATACTGTTTTCTTCCCTATAAAATTGAGAGAGGTCTTTGGATTGCCATGGAGAACATATACTAAGCATTGGCCTTGGAGATGGTACAAAGTTTGCATCATGGATATTTGCAATATAACTTCTCTGTGATCTTACATAACTTCTCTGTGATCTTACTTTTTTCATAAATAGCAAATCCAACGCTGCCTGATTTGCAAGGTATATTGTGAAGACTAAGTCAAGCAATGGAGGAAGGACTGAGAACAGTTCCAGGCATATGCTAGATGATCAGGAAATGTTCAATCTAGCATTGAAAGCAGTGCTCCAAGAAGTGATCAATAAAGCAGCAAACCATATTCAATCATCCTGTACGACTTACAGTAACTGGCACAAAGGAGGTACTTAAAACAGGTGTGTTCACAGCCATAGCCATGCTAAGTGATGGGGATGCTGACCTGCTCTGCCTGGCCTGGCCTTCCCTGGCCTACACTGCCTAGTATCCCAGGGGGATTGTGTAAGTCACCAACCAACTTTGTGCTTTCTCATCTTCTGTGAAGACAAAACAAAAACAAACAAAAAGAACAAAAAAAATTATGAGTCACAGGGCTATAAAACATAATGAACCTTCTTAATTTTGTGAAACTTTCCAGGAAAATGATGTTTATAAAATGATGTTTTTCTTGAAAATAGCCAACAGTAATGAAACCACACGAAATCATACCATAGTCTTAACACTCTCAAGAGAAGTTTAGTATTGATAACAGTATCGTGTTGGCACAAATGTCTTCAGCTGGCACTGCTACTTTCTCTACGTGCTTTGTGGACAGATACAGGAAGTGGGGTTTGGGGATAAGTCTCCCTGTGTATCCCAGGCTGAGTTAGAATCTGAGATCTCTTCTCTTAACCATACTGGGATTACAAGTGTCCAGGACATGGCTGTTACAAAATCAGGCTGGAGAAAAACCACCTAATGTTACTACAGCATATAAACTGTCTTTCTTGGCTTTCTAACCCATCTGAATGTTACATGGATGAGAAAAGACTGACATACAGGCAGTTATTGAAAGTAACTGACACTCAGAGCCATGGTTTCTCTTCCTATCAAATAGGTAGTTATTAATAGTGTAATACTTATGACTACTTGGAGGGTAGGAGTGTTAGAAGGTAAGTTATGAAAAATTAACACTAAGTTAGATAATGTTGAATCAGACAATAGTATAGAAAGCTTGGAGCAGCAATCAATTACAATATTTCGTTGTGTGACCTTACTTGGAGTATTTATTCCTCGTGTTCTCAAAAGAGGAAAGAAATGGAGATCATCCTGAGCAGTCTGAAGTTAGCTAATGTTTCCAAGTGGCCTGGGGTGTAGTAACCACCACACAAGTATTTGTTAAATAAGCCAGCGGAATGGCAAGAATGACAGAAGTTATACAGGATGCTTTGTTAGGAAGCTTGTGGAATAAAGGCCACATGGCCATCAAAGACTACAACCTAGAAAGCAAACAGAGGCAATATTCACTCCCTTAGTATTTCTGATGCCCTCATACGCAAGCTGAAGCATGGTGGCCATGAGGTGCTGATTCCCATTGGAAACGAATGACACATAGACCAGTGGCTGAGACCTAAAGCAGGCCAAGGTGGGAGTAGGAGTTAAGGAACATGAACACAGAAGATATGCTATTCTTTCCTGTAGGTCCCACAGCACTCTGTAAGTGCTGTGCTACATCTCAGCTGCCTGGTAGCCCCCAGGCTTGTCCATGTGTATTCTCCTACACAGCTCAGTAATGGTGTCCTCAAGGAAAGCCCAAGTGAACAGTGAGCAGTGAGACAGAACATGATCTTACTCAACACTAAATGCTTGGACCTACAACTGTCCCACACTTCAATATTAGTCTTCCATAACGCTACACTGTTCAAAGGCAATGTGGTAGAGATGAAAAGTAGCAAGCCTTGAGTACCCAAGGCTATGCCACTTTTAAGTAAAAGTCTAGCCTGCTTCACAGAGGTGGTTAGATGTACACCGTGTGACGCTGGCTCTGGCTGGCGTTCCCTCTGTTTTCTCCGTCAGTCCACCCACAGCGCTCAGTGGTGGCACAGATAAACTGAACTTACCAACTATGAACGTTGGCCAAGTTTCTTCCCTTCATTCTGTACAATCACATTCTTCTCTGCTTCCCTCTCTCACACAGTCCCTCACTAATCTCTCTGCCACGGCTGCAGAATCACTCTGGGGTCACCAACACAGACTTTAACATGGATTCTAACTCATCACACCTCATTTACTCTAGTGACCAACACTCTCTGTGCCTTGACACTACCCTGTCTGTGTAAAGCAATGTGAACCCTCATAGCACCCCCATTAGCAATGCACAGCATTTCTCATTGGAAGTTGCTTCCTTTAAGTACAGTTTCTAAAATGTTTGCTTAGGTGTGCTTTTCCCTGTTTGGAACAATTTAATCCATCTTTTATTTCTGGCTATTAGAATGCCTTTGGCTCTTAACATACTTCACTGTTAACCCTCCAAGCTCCATACATATAACTATATCACCCTTTTCTATTTTCTGTATTTACACATGAATCTCTCTCCTAAACACAACTATTAATTCCTGGTTGGGTGGGTGCATGAATACCGTTGCTCACCTATTCAGTATTTACTGACCTCCAGCCCTTCATTGGTCAGTGTTTCCAGTGATAGAAATGACCAAGACAGGGCCAGCCTCTAGTCCTTACGTAATTTACATTTTAATCTTTTTTTTTTTTTCAGAGCTGGGGACCGAACCCACTGAGCTAAATCCCCAACCCGTAACTTACATTTTAAAGTTTACTAATTATGCTCATGCAGTGACTGGTGAAAAATACTATGAAGCACCATGAAGAAAAGCAGTGTACTAGGAGAACATGGGCAAGCTTTATAAAAACGCTTCAGAGCTGAGACTGGGAGGTCAAACAGAAGCCAACAGGCAGATGAGGTTCACAGAAGCTTGCTAACTGGAGGACCAGAGAAAAAAGGTCTGGTGTATACACTGCAGAAGGCAGAAGGTAGACCATGAGATGAGGCCACTGAGGACAGGCTGGATGCAGGTCCTGGCACTGGTCCATAACCAGGAAACACTGTCTAAAGGCATACCACAGTGGCATTCCACACCATAGCAAGAGACTGCTCAACAAGACCATGCTTGAAACCTTTGCTGTTTCTTGGTTTTAAGACAATGCTCGATACCTAGGCAGTTCAAGCCAGCCAGCCAGCCAGCCAGCCAGCCAGCCAGCCAACACAAATGCTTGTCACTTTACCACATGGCAGGCTAGGGTACAAGATAAAGGAAATAACCCTGGAAAGGCACTGTGTAGTATAAAAAATGAGAGGATCTGCTGCTTGTAGCTTCCACCTTAACTTTTCTTAAGTTCAACATAGAGGCATAAACCAACGAGCACACTGATATGGGCCAAGGCCCAAGCACACCTTAAATTAGATGCCCAAATGCTTTATGCAGGGCACCTCACATTCGGTAATGCACTTGGTCCATTACCAACATGAGCAGGATGCAAACTGATGACCCTAGAGGTGAGAGGTTGTACATCCAATTATACATTTCCACTTTCTATAAGTGTTAAGATGCCCACAGCAATATATTTTGTTTACAGCAAAATACATTGTATAAATATATTTGATAAAAGAGATGACTATTTCTTCTCAACTTAAATCAAAGACTGCTTACTTAAGTATTTTTTTTAATTGAATCTGAGTTTAATGCTGTTGTGCAATCTTGGTTAACAGTGCTCATCTTGACTATTCTAACAAAGAAGAAATTAATACTTAAGTTAGAATGTTCATGTCTTTTATAAAAACAAAACAAACAAATATACACACATTAGAAAAACAGGTACCTGGTACATCTGTAAAAGTCTCTCCAAGGACAGAGACGTAGAAATTGAGCCTTAACTCTTTTAGATGCATTAAGACCTTTAAAAACGTCTCTGGATCTTTGTCATGTTCCCTGGAAATAAACAGAAAAATATACTTAGTGTTACCTTGGGCTACATGATAAGAAAAACATTTTGTTCATATGGTGCTGGTTCCCATCAGGGTCTTTTGCTGGTGCAGGAAGCCCCTGTCAGAGGCTTTTCTTACCTCTCTGAACTGTGACACCTGCAGACGTGCTCTAAGTATCAACACAGCTCCAGAGATATGTGAGGGGTCTTACTGGAGGAGACATCTGACTTCTTTTTGTATTATGTATAAATATAAACTTGCCAATGCTTGTATGAATTAAGTAACTGAGCAAAGCTATACATATACAAAAACATACAGGATCTTCCCATCCAAATATTAAATTTCCACTTAGCACACATTTATTTTTTTAAAGGAACAACCCCAATGTTCAAAGGGTCACTCCTGCTCATCACTGTGAGAATGTAGCAAGCATGCTTTGCTTGCACAGGAATGAAGGCCTTTCTCCCACGGGCACCAGCAGCATTGTGCTGGCCAGGAACACAATGTAAAAGGAGACCATCGTCCCTGCGCTAATCTCTCATTCTCAATAGCTCAGTGGAGAATTATAATGCACTAAAGGGGATGGAGAGGTCTGAATCTATGTATACTAAATATTGACTCAGAGAGTGAATGCTAGTCAACGTGTAAAAGAATCAGAAAAAAAAATACTTTCATTTAGCACAGGCATGAAAAGAAATCGAATGTTTTTGGCTTGTTCAGCTTCTCAGTATTTTCTAATGACAGAATGAAAGGTTAAAAGACACTAAAATTAAAGAAAAATATCCTTCAACAAATCCTATTTAATTTTTATACATATTATAAAAATTTTAACATTCTAAGGTGTGAATATTTCAGTATTTCTTGCATTTAATTACACTGTTTTAAATTATCTTATTCAGACAGATGTAGACCAGATGTCTTTAAAATATTTGTTTTTTATTTATAATTCAGAAATTTGATTTTTTATTACAGAAAATAGCTATATACCAGTAACTGAATTTCTCATTTACTAATTATATAAAATAAATCTGTAAAATTATTAAACTGCTATATGAAATATGAAAATTACATCATTCAAGGAACCTCATGAAAAATGACATCTGTACCCCTTAATGTGTTAATTCACAATTTAGTCAATATTTTCGTATCATGAATCGAAACAAATGCATGTTCTAATTAACATTTTAAAACAGCATTTATAATCTTATGAAACTCTTAAGGTTTTATAAAATTAGAGTTCTCAAACAATTTGTTTCAAGTGTTATGCCTCTCAGTTTGATTTACTTCAAATAATAAAGGATGCGAAGGCACAGTGCTCATTGCTTTTTAAGATGATGTGTATTATATACATGTGCCATGGGGAAGTGTTTGGAGAGTTTTCATATATAGTACTGCTGTGGGCAAGAACAAAGACTCCAAACAGCTTGAGAGGAAAGAATAGACCGTATGTTGTCTTCAACCATATCAATCAAATAACTGCCACCTTATCTGTAAGATGCTTTTCTAGTCTGATTCTCTTGGAGATACTTAGATGAGAAGGATGGAAACAATGTAACATAATATAGCTTTAAGATAGCAACACTGCAGGGAAATCTATCCACTTAGTGATCTAAATTCTTCATTTGGAGTTCCAGAAAAGTGGATATGGATACTGGGTATTTCATGTATTCTAAATGTTGGCTTGTGTGCGTGTGTGTGCATGTGTGTGTGTGTGTCTGTGTGCAGGTGCACATGCGTATGCATGTGTGTGATGTATGTGTGATATGCGCATGGTAACATAAGAACAGATGTAGTTTTAAACAAGATAAAACTTAACTGGGTAAAGTGCACGGTTCCTAAAAGATCCCGGTGTTTTTAAAGTGGTAGGATTTAGGAATGTCAATTTTCACTGCTTCTAACAAAGTAAATGCATTACAACCTGCCACATACTTTAGCTATTTTTTCTAGGTAGACAAAAGCTTTAATATCTAATAGTCATTTGTATAAGAACGCAAGAAGTATTGGTTTGAATCCCCTTTCATTTTGTTTAAATCATACAGCTGACCATGAAATAGTTTGTCTAAGGTATCCCTCATCAATAGGAAAATTTTACACTCAAATTCTTATACAACATAAGAAACTATTTGTTTATGGAAACAGCCTGTAACCTCCAACCAATGAAGATTGGGATGCTTTTGGCACTTCTTCACTTGATGGTACCAGTAAAAGTAGACTCATAGGAATTAAACACTGAGATGAAATTATTTTGTGAAGCATGGTGTAACAATTCTAAGTGCCGATTGTTCTCGAAAACAGATACCAAACAAACAAACAACAAAAACAAAACAACAACAACAAAAAAACCCACCCCACCAACAAATGAAAACCCAACTCCTCTACCAGCAGCACCAGCAGCACATGCATGAATGCACACTTGCACACACACCCCAACTTAGGAGCAGCAGGCAGGGTTCTCTAGCTGGGGAAGAGATTTCCGTCTTGATCTGCAGTTCTGTTAGGGGACCAGACAACAGGTGGTAGAAGTAGGCCAGCTGTCTGAACGGGGGTGACAAGAGTGCAGGAAAGGTGAGCTGGAGCAAAACTGTTCCCTGAACTATGAGGGTAGGAAAACAGCAACACTTCTTAAGGCATTCTTTATCATATGCACTTTAGAGTATTTTATGTATACACTCAGATTATACTATAACTATAGTTTCAATTATTGGATTTATGTTGCTCAAAGCTCAAAATAATCAGTATGCTGGATAGTTTTATGTCGACTTGACATGAGCCAAAATACCTGAGAGGAGGGAGACTGTAAGCTCAGGACGTAGGCCAGCCTGAAAGGCATTTTCTTAATTGCTGATTGATGGAGGAGGGCCCAGCTCATTGTGGGTGGTGCCAGGTCCTTTTTCTAAGAAAGCAGGCTGAGCAAGCCATGGGGAGCAGGCCCCGGGGAGCAGGTCACAGGGAGCAGGCCAATAAGCAGCACTCTTCCATGCTTCTGCATCAGCTCTTGTCACCAGGTTCCAGCCCTGTTTGAGTTTGTATCCTGATTTCCTTTGATGATGAGCAACAGTACTTTAGTGCAAGTCAAATAAAGCCATTCCTCCCCAACTTGCTTTTCGGTTATGGAATTTGGTCATGGTCACTGTAGCAACAGAAACCCTAAATAAGACAATCAGTTTACCTGAATTTCTTTTTTAATAATTTTCTTTTTGGTGAAATGGGAAATTCCCTAACATTGAACTTATACAGTTTCACACACAGTGACCATATCCTACGACAAGGCACAAGTGATGACAAAACAGCAGAGCCAAGTGCTCTGTTATGCAAGGGATGAACTCTAGACATCCACTGGGACATGCAGAGCCCATGATATTAATGAACCCATTTAACAGAATAGGTGACTATGTCCTAAAATACTTTCTTTTTTTTTTTTTTCTTTTTTTTCGGAGCTGGGGACCGAACCCAGGGCCTTGTGCTTGCTAGGCAAGTGCTCTACCACTGAGCTAAATCCCCAACCCCCTAAAATACTTTCAAAGAAATCTAAATATGAAACTCTTCTACATGAGGCTGCATCGTCAGTATTAAATGGACAGTGACGGTTTAATGGTGGATACCGGCTATCAGGATGAAGCCCAGTTTTAGCAAGAAAGCTAAGTCTCTAGATCCACATTTGTGTTCACACATTCCTGGTGGGAAATGAGGAATAGTCTTTAGAGGGCAACTTGCTATTGGTCACAATAAGCCTTAATGTGTGCACCATTTTTGCTTCAATAACTGTAATTTATGAAAGTCAGCCTAAAAAGATGGACACAAAGTCTGCTACAATGTACTCACAACAGCATTATTTATAATGACAACTTTGTAGGAAAGTAAGGAGGTAACAATAAAATATATTTTGATATGTATGATACAATTCTTAGCAGCCATGAAAAATACTGTTGCATATGCGTGATTCTGGACATGGAAAGAATTCAGTATTAAGTATTCAATAGTCAGTACTTTTACATAAAAGGAGCTGCAGGGAAGCATGAATTTTGCGACCAGCCAGTGCAGGACAAATAGGCGGGAGTGCCTGTAATGGAGACAATGTTTATCTCCAAACTGCTGGGTTGGTTTCGGCCTGTTTGCTATTTTGTTTTTTTAATAGTCTTTGTTTGTGTAAATGACTTTGAATGTTTAAAAGATGTTTGCTAATATTCTATCATACCTCTGTGTTCATGGGTTTTCTATCTAATGTGCACACCTAGCTGTTTGATAGCATTTTTTTCCCATCGGTCTCTAAGTTTGACAAATGCCAGTTATGAAAATTTGCTTTAACAAACAAGGCATTTCAGTCAATGTGCCAGGGCCCAGAATTCCCAGTCACACTCATCCTACTGTCTAGGTAAGGACAGAACATTCTGGCAGGAAATTCATTCCTCCACACACTCACTATGGCAGAAGAGACCAGCAGGGAAATATTTCAGGCTTCCTGGAAGCAAAAGATACGGCAAGAACAGCTTTTATTCCCAAATATTATTCAGAACATTTGAAAAGCATAAAATGTTTCCATGTGTTTTTTCTTCCTATATCTGTCTTTCTGTTGCCTTTCCCGTTTCGTTTCTGAGAGCTAAATTTCTTCTTATTCCTCACTTAGCACTCATTCAGTAAATATTTATTGAAGACTTCTAAGTTCTCCATACTTGTCACTTATACTGTTACCATTTCCGACTTCCCCACATAACTGTGTATATATTGAGCAGTCTCTTTGACTTGGGGGAAACTGGCTCTACCCAGGAGCATACTACTCTGTATCCAGAGCTCTGTGGGAAGGGCAGACGACGCCTGCTTTGCTCACTGTTTACCAAGTGCTGAGCTGAGCAATGGGGGACATTATTTGTGTTTGTTAATATCTAGATCTCTTTCTGGGAAAACAGAGTGCTTGTTTACTCCCCTGTATGGGTGAAGACCAGTTCCAGTCAGTGGACTGCAAGCTGACTGACATATGTCACCTTCAGATAAACACACCTGACAGCAGTTCTAGAGAGCTTAGTAAACTTTGCAGAGATTGTGTGGTAAGATAATTAGGTTCAGGTTGGCACATGGAACTTGCCTATATGCACCAGCATACAATGGGGAGAGGAGATACTGTGTCTAAGCTACTGCACCCTAAGGGGATAGCGAAGTGCTCACTACTGTAGCATAACCTAGTTTACCTCAATCAGAGCACCATCCTTGGCACAAAGTCAGCTGCTCTATAAATGCTCCACATCCTACTAAGCACCTGATCATAATCCTACTTAAGCTTCTCAACCAAGTAACCATCAAACATAACTATTCCAGCATTAAGGATCACATAGAAAACTTATAGCAGAATTTGCACACCATCTCTAGTCATACTTTTCTTTTGTTCATCTTTGGTCTCTTTCTTCTTGCATGAACTGAGAGGAGGAAGAAAGCCTGTATCTTCAGCCCACAGTTCCTTTGTAGTTCACAGATCATTAAGCAGCAGGCATCCCTTAGCTTCTGCTACTTTTGGGGTGCAAATTCATTTGAGAAGACAATCAATAGGAGAAGCGATACACAATCAATCTCCAATGAGACAGTTTCAAGTATCTTTACCTTCCCAAGGCTTTGCTAACCTACCTCTATTTTAATCCAAATTCAACCTCGCAGGACATGAATCTGTAATTTTAGGGCTTGGGAGGCTAGGGCAGGAGACTCTCCTGTTTGATGAAGGCCTGGGCTAAATATGAAGATCCTGTTTCAACAAAACAAGACAGTCTCTCCATGAAAAATCAATCAGCCAACAAAACAACTAATTAACCAACTAACTAAAACCTCAAAACATTTCACACTTTCAAATTCAGCGATGTGCTTCTTACTCAAACAGAGGCTTCTATTTACCTCCTAAGCTGGTTGTCACCGCTGAATGGTCTGATATGCTTTCTAAGACATGTACTTTTACTTGCTCTGCTTGATGTCAACAAGCAGTGTGCCTTCCCTTTCAGAGAGTGAAAGGCAGCGCAGAGAGAAGTGGCTCTGTCAGAACAAAACCAGATTCTGTTGACTACTATTCCACTCAGCTTCTGCGATTGACTTTTTATACTGCACAGAAGAGATACTCATTCTTTTGTTCCCGGTTTATTTCCCTTAATAAAATGATCTCTAGTTTCAGCCATGTTGATATAAATGACAGAATCTGATTCATTTTCTGGCTGAAGAGTATTCTACTGTATACATGTACTTCATTTTCCTCATACACTTATGTGTTAGTAGATAGACATAGGCCAATCGCACACATACTGGCAGCTATGAATAGTGCTATAATAAAGGGGGAACATGTGCCTCTGACATACTGTTTGTTTCCTTTAAAGTCAACTGGTAATATAGCAAATGCATTACAGGGTATTCTGGTTTTAGTTCTGTTGTTCTGTTTTAAGAAAGGGTCTTGTCACAGCATAACTGGCCTTGAACTGTGTATTTATTATAGGCTTGCCTCAAAATTCTGATTGTCTTGTTTCAGTCTCCAAGGGCAGGGATTACCAGTATGTTACCATGCCTGGCATTGTTTTGTTTTCTATTTACTTCTTTTATTGTTTGAGAATATAACTGTACCATCTCCCCCTTCACTTTCCTTCCTCTGAGCCTTCCTATATACCCTTATTTGCTCTCTTGAAAATTCATTGCCTCTTTTTCCACCAGTAATTGTTACAAATATATTCCTAAATACCTAAGTATAATCTGCTTGTATGTATAATGCTACATGTATGTATGTTTTTAGAGCTGATACCCTGCACATCATTTCTGTAATTTAATTTGCATCCCTACTGACAAGTGTTCAGCACTATTCTTTCTAAGCACCCTTGACAACATTTGTTAATACGTTGCCCTTTGATACTAGGTATTTTTAGAATTTTAATCAATTTATCTCCTCTCTACTTTGTACCCAGAAGGCATTCAGGATACTAAGTTGTTTCCTGTTCACTGCTTCCAGGAGGTATGGACCAGGGAGAAATGCTGCCAACTTCTATAGTAGAGGGCTCTTGGTTGTTCACAAGCCAAACCCCTTGTAATGCCCAGGCCTACAGCAGGCAGAAGCATATACAGCGTGATCACAGCACTCTGTGTTGCTTTACCTCTGGCAAAGGTGATGGCCAAAAAAATTATGGAGCTGAGTCCAGGTTAATGCCTGGGAAAAAAGTAGGACGAGGGTGTCGAGAGGTAGATATGGAAAGATAGACAGATACACGGTCTTAGTACATGTCTCTAAGTAACTACTAGGGATATGCAGAGAAATTTTAATCCAGCAGTGTGGCTGTTCTGCAAATGATCATGTTCAAAGACCTTCCAGGTCTGTGTGATTCAGCTGGAATGAGGATATGCCACACACCTTTAACTCCTCTGGCTGGAATCCACTCCCTTAGTATACACCTTAAACCCCAAACAATGACTAATTGAGGGAATGACAAAGTGACAAATAAGAGGAAGATATGACAGCAGGAATCAGAGATAGGATATTTTCAACTCTCACGGAAACAGACAGGAAAGAGAGGCAACTTAAGAGCAGAATAGGAAGAGCACACTTCAGTTGAGTTCAGGAAATGCATTGAGTTCTGTTGAATGAAGTTGAGTCTGACAGTTGAAGCCAGAGAATAAGAAGCCATAAGATTAGAACAAATTGCTCAAGTTAGTTTGGGGTCAAGCAGAGCAATTCGGTGAGAAGCTAAGAGAAGCCAGATTGAATCAGTCATCTTGGAGAGGAGTTTGAGCCAGAAAAGGTGAGTTTAATCAGTCAGCCAGAGTTCAGAAAGAACTAGAAAAGGTGAGCTTATTCAGCAGTAAGTCTCTGAGATGACAATTACTTGTGGTGAATCAAAGATACTTTTATCAGGGTTGGCCTTAAGAGACTTCTGAGCCAAGCTGTACTTCAAAGTTAGTGCATGATTTCAATGAATGTCAGGGGAAGGACCACAAAGCTGTTATAGCGTGTACATGAGTTGATTTGTGACTAGTAAAGATAGAGTCCTGGGCTACATGAGACATCTATTAACACATTGAAATATTCCATCGGAAAGAAATTAAATTAAAAAATATAATTTGAATTCACAGATATCAGAGTTTCATGCTATTTGCATACTGATATTCTTTTTTTTTCCTTCTTCTTCTTTTTCTTTTTTCTTTTTTTCGGAGCTGGGGACTGAACCCAGGGCCTCTACCACTGAGCTAAATCCCCAACCCCGCATATTGATATTCTTGTTTGTCATTTCAGTAACAAAGAGGTCCTGTCATGGAAATCTAGGCTAGTAGTACCTGTTAGAGACGTATTGTCAGCATTGTCTGACGTCTCTTGTCTCTGCACCACAGTGTTTTCTGTCTTTTTCCTTATTGGCAAGAGAGCTCTCCACAATGTACTATTTCTAAGTGACTCTTCCCAGGCCATCTTATCTCATAGTGGCAGTTGCATCCCTCTTGACTTGGGTTTTCCGAGCCCTTTTTGTGGATGAGAGTGCTTCCTAGTCTCCGGGTCTCTCTAGTTTGCTACGTGTTCTCCTATCAGACACACTCTGCCAACTGAAAGGACCCCCTGCCTTGACCTCCAAATTCTTTATTGTCACTAAAATCTAGCACTCTTGTCTGTGTTACATCTTCCTGTTCCTTCCATCAGACTGAACTATCCTCAATATTTTTTCCCATTAGGTCTCTAATGATTTCCTCGAGAAGTTCCTCATGGCTAGAAGCTTGATTACCCCCAGATTTTCTTTTGTTTCCTGTATGTTACATAAGTACTTTTTGAATAGCTGTTTGACTTGCTAGTGAGCTCAAGGACAAACATGCTACAATAAACTTGTAGGTCGTAAGTGTCAATAACTTTATTAGCTTTGTCCCTAGAGAGTGTAACTTCAGCAGTCACCATTCCATGCTGTTCCACCCAATAAAATGAGCATGGCTACTTCCTTAGATCTGTAAGGCTCTACACAATCAAATTTTTTCTCTCCAGTTTATTACTATGTCTTGTTATGTTTCCTCAAATGTAGTGACTAATCAATTAGATTTTCTTTTGGATATAATCATTATTTTGCTCTAAATTACATGCAGGGAATATGTTTGCAATTGGCTACTAGTAATACTAACAACTAATACCACAGTGTCCGTCCCTTTCAGTTAAGACATTTCTCCCAGGATCTAATCTAGGAAATTCTTTGCTGGTCTTTGAGAATTGTTTTCCCTCTTGAATAGAAATAAGATGATTTCCTACTTAACACTGACTTCCTGTGTGTCAGTACACACAGTAGCCATCTAAGTAATTCTTAACAGAGATGATGGTACTGAAAACATACAATGGCAGGAACAAACAAACACCCTAAAAGTTTATTGTGTGATCTCAATAGTGAGAGAAGCCCACACCATAGGAGCTCGAATTAGTGATCAAGGGATTGACTGAATATAACCAGCACCAATAGGAAGAAACCAGAGTAGACAATACAAGTAAATTTAAAGTCCTATAGGGTAAGATGAGAGGATAAGACATGTGAGCCAACAGAATGAGATCCTATTATTTTTATATCTGTATTAACAACTATAATTAAAATTTCAATAACAGAAAAGTTCATACTCATTATAACAAAACAGAAATGATACAGAGATCCATGCTTCCCTTTCCTGGTCCCTCTGTACAGGCCTTGCTAATACCAGGTGTTCAGTGAGTGAGCTCTGGACCCCTTCCTGTGCATGATTAAATATGCTTGTATAAAGGTATTGAATATCTACCTTCCTCATTTTATGAGATTAATGTCCATCATTCTGCACATTGCACTTTACTAAATGTGTCTACACTAACACATAAATGCATATCATATTTAAAGTGATTATATAACTTTTCATTAGATAATTCTAATATTTGACATTAAATTGCTTCCAGTTTTTAAATGTCCCAAGCAATAATGAAAGTAACACCTATTTCTTATAGTTCACTTTTCTCAAATTAGGCATTTTCTTACACTCTACAAACATGCAGCTGCAGAGCTCTTCACCAGGGACACTCTGGTCTCTTGTACTACACTTGTACTCTGGGACTTACTTTCTTGTAAGGTTATATCTCCTATGTTATGAGTTCCTTAAGAGTAGAGGTCATGGCAATGTTACCATTATGTTATCATCCACTGCCTAGTGTAGTAGTTTGCACATTATTAAGAAAGACATTAGAGTAAATTGACTCTACCATTAGATTGATTCTCTGTAAGTCTAAACTTTTTACTCCTTCTCTACTAGAGTAAGTGTTTTAGTACTTCTGGAGCCAGATTCTCTGCATAATCTACATTTGGCTTTCCCAAGAACAGTTAGAATCCTTCAAAACACACACACACACACACACACACACACACACACACACACACACACACACACTTTAAAACCTATCACACTGCACTAATGATCAATCTTGCCTCTGGAATCAGCAAGTTATTACTTACCTAATATTTTCTAGGCCATAAGGAAATTGACAACCAATTTTACTGGTCAGTTTATTAATAATATGGCTATATTTTCTTTTTCAGGAAATTTCAAGCCTGCTTGCTCACCTTCATATTTATAGTAAATGTTAACCTCTGTACCTTAAGGACACAGAGTTTCAGAGACTTACTCTTTCAAGCTGCTTCCAAAAAATGTGGGTGTATAACACCATTCTCTTTAACACATCACACCCTGTTTTTCTCTTCTGTAAAATGGCTATGGGCTAAATTCTATTAGTTGAAATAAAGTTGGCCTATCAAGTATTCATATTTCTCTATGGGTCCCATTAGCTCCATTTTCTCTTTCCCCATTTCATGCTATGGTCAGATGCCTAAAGTTCTTACGTCTAGAATAGATCTATCTGTTGTCTTCATCATCCATATCCACTGCTTCTGCCACTGACTTTGACTTTATTGTTTCTTGTAATTGTCCTGAGAAATTCCCTCTCATTCTGACTCTTCTACTATCAAGGATTTACTACAGATGATTTCATGAATGTGTCCTTTATGTTGACTGCTATTTATCTGTATGCAGTGCTTATGTAATGGTCTGAAAACCCCATATATATATATATATATATATATATATATATATATATATATATATATATACCATACATTGTTAGACAGCTAAAGTAGAGTTTAAAATGCACAGATGAATGATGGCTGTACCCTGGATGATGGTGCTAGCTGTGTATACATTTCTAATAGTTTGGAAAGACTGGTCTACCAAACAACATGATGGACCATGTTTTGGTTTTTGTTTTGTTTTAAATAGACAATTAAACTTGGTTTGGAATTATTACATGCCTCTTGACAAATTGATTTCACCTATCAATAACACATTTTCATATTTACCTGTGAACATTTTGTGGTAAAAAAAAAAAGCAAGGTGTTCAGTTATATGAGAAAACCCAGCCTAAAAATGTTAAAACAGAAATGAACCGACCTCTGGTCTGTGCCCGGAACTGAGCTGAACCATTCAAACAGCTCCCTGCACCCAAATCCTGTGGGGGAGAGAGCTGGACCCTCAGAAGTGCAGACACTCCTGAGAACTCAGAGGAGACTACTCTCTGCTCACATTCCTGACCCCACAGGAAACTGCCTAGTGCCATCTGTGCCCCCCAGGCACAGGGACCTAAGAGCAGTCAAGGGCAGGACCCTTCGGGTTTCTGCCTGGGCCGAGAGCTGAAAGACAGTCACCAGGAGTGCTTACACACCTGAGAGCAGAGGTAAGGCCAACTTTTCTGCTTCAAGTGACCTGCTGGGTGATCTTAGGACACACAAAGGCAGAAGTCCTCTGGGCTAGGGCACTTCCAGTTTCTGGCTGTGCCTGGAACTGAACTGAACCGATCCAACAGCTCCCTGCACCCAAATCCCATGGGAGAGAGAGCTTAACACCTAGAAGTTCTGACAATCCTGAGACCACAGGACACACTGTCACTTCTGCCCACCTCTCCCACATCCCTGCCCAAGAGGAAACTGCATACAGGAATCTAGAAGCAGTCAGCAGCTGGAGCCTGCTGGGTCCGGCCTGCGTCTGGAACTGAAGTGAACAGGTCACACAGCTCCCAGCACTCAAACCTGTGGAGGAAACGGCTGGACCCTCAGAAGTGCGGACACTCCTGAGAACTCAGTGGAGACGACTCTCTGCCCACATTCCCGACCCAAGGGGAAATCTCTCTCTACTGATTCAATATAGTGTTGAAGTCCTAGGCAGGGCAATCAGAGAACAAAAAGAGGTCAAAGGAATAAAAATTGGAAAAGAAGAAGTCAAAATACCATTGTTTGCTGCTGATACTATAGTATATATAAATTCCACCCGAGAACCCCGACAGCTGATATGAGCTTCGCAAAGGCTGGATATAAAGTCAAGTCAATTAAGTGTGCTCACGGCTCCTGCTGCTGCACAGGCTGCACTCCCACCTCAGAGCCAGGACTGAAGTGTTGCCCAGTTTCCTCTTCCATTCTCTCAAGGAAGTAAACCTGCATTGTCCTACCATCCCTCTTATACTGTCACAGGAGAGGCCAGGGCCAGCCTCAGTCTTGTACAGCTTATTACTAAAGCTACTAAGAGTTAATTATATCCCAAAAGAAGACTCTGGTTTTAGGGATAGAACAAGATTTTGAGTACTATGGCATTACATGCTATAAATGAATTCTATCACCCAAGATGTTTCTTTCACAGTAAGAAGCCTGGTAAGCAAAAGTGCTCATTAGTTAAATGTTCCTACTGACAGTGCCCATCAGAGTGCTATAGCTGTACTGAAGAGTTGGTGACAAAAAAACATGGTGTCATGAGTGACAATTAAAAAAATGAATTGCTGCTCTCTCCTCCAGCGGAGCAAGATGCCCAAAGGAAAGAAGGCCAAAGGGAAGAAGGTGGCCCTGACCCCAGTTGTGGTCAAGAAACAGGAGGCCAAAAAGGTGGTCAATCCTTTGTTTGAGAAAAGGCCTAAGAACTTCGACATTGGGCAGGACACCCAGCCCAAAAGAGATCTCACACGCTTCATCAAATGGACCCGCTACATCAGGCTGCAGCGGCAAAGAGCCATCCTCTATAAGTGGCTCAAAGTACCTCCTGCCATCAACCAGTTCACACAGGCCCTGGACAGGCAAACAGCGGCTCAGCTGCTTAAGTTTGTCCACAAGTACAGGCCAGAGACAAAGCAGGTAAGAAGCAGAGGCTGCTGGCCCGTGCTGAGAAGAAAGCTGCTGGCAAAGGGGACGTCCCAACTAAGAGACCACCTGTCCTCCGAGCAGGGGTCAATATAGTGGAGAACAAGAAGGCTCAGCTGGTGGTGATTGTCCATGATGTAGACCCCTTTGAGCTGGTGGTTTTCCTGCCTGCCCTGTGTGGAAAGATGGGGGCCCTACTGCATCATCAAGGGAAAGGCCAGGCTGGGGCGCCTGGTCCACAGGAAGACGTGCACCACTGTTGCCTTCACAGAGGTGAACTCGGAAGACAAGGGTGCCCTGGCTAAGCTGGTGGAAGCTATTAGGACCAACTATAATGACAGATATGACAAGATCCGCCGCCACTGGGGAAGCAATGTCCTGGGTCCTAAGTCTGTGGCTTGCATTGCCAAGCTGGAAAAGGCAAAGGCTAAAGAACTTGCCACTTAACTGGGTTAAATGTACACTTAAGTTTTCCGTACATAAATATAATTACAAAATTAAAAAAGAAAAAAGAATTGCTTCAGAGATACATGCACCCTCCCCCCAAGAAACAGGAAGCTTGTAAGAGCTATTCAATCATAAATTCATGGATGATTATTATTTATTTTTACTTTGTGAGTGTACTGTATATACAGTACAGTGTTGTGTGCACACCCATGGACATGCTTGCTGAGGGCAGAGGAGAACTTCCGGTGTCCTCCTCAATTACCCTCTGCCCCAGGGCCTTGAGATGAGGTCATTTTCTGACCTGCAAGTTCATCATTTCAGCTAGGCAGACCAGTCTGTGAGCACCCAGCATGTACCTGGCATTCTTATCCATTGGGCCATCTTCCCAGTCCCTAATTATTTTAAATGCACATTTTCATCAGAAAATGTAGAAAGACAGTTATAGACTTTAGTTCTGATATTTAGTAGCAGCATTCCAGAAGAAACTGAAACTTAATTTTCTTCTCTGCAACAATATGTCTAAAATACCCAGCCCAAAGCTTCCTTAGGGCATTCAGGGAGATGAGGTGTGAAGGGAGAATTCACAGCGCCTGGTAAACAGTAAACACACTTAATAAGGAATGTCTACTGTTTTTATCACCACTAACATCTTCATCACCTTCTGTCAGCTCTCAGTTAGAAACTGGAGAGTTACAGGTCTTGTAGTTAAGTTTACTGATCATCATATTGGAGAAAACGTGTTTGTTATATTTTTAATTGATCATTAAAATTATATATTTAATGCTACTTATAATAACACACGGAAACATAATAAAACATGGAAGCAGAGCTGAAAACACCCATCTAAAGCACCCGTCTGCCTTAAACTCAGGTAAGAGGCATAACTCTTATGAAAGTAACTCAAAATGTTATTTTCAATATTAATATGACTTAAACTAAAATTTGTGCTTGTGTATGAGGCATGAATTCACACCAAAATGTTCTTCTCAAGACTTTATGCTAATTCAGTCAAATGTTACCACAAGTCCAGGCATTCAAGCCACTATTAGCCCAGTCACCCTTGCATCAGTTCTCAACAACTAATCCAAACGCCAAGTTTCACTTAGCTGTGTGATTCCTTTCTGGGTACAGTTCAGACACTCTCAAGCTTTCCCATGGCTCTGTGACACCTTACCAAGCTCTATAATATCTGCGTGAAGCTGCGGGAGCAGACTGTCACGTCTTCCTTTCGCTTCCTCGGAGCTATCCAAGACAGTAAGCAGAACTGAAAACAATAGATGAACACCGCTGGAAGACAGAAACCTGGGCAACTCCACAAAGCCGGAGAGGCTGCTTAAAGGTGAGATGAAGTAAGCACAGGTGAGAGTGAGAGCTGGTCCATGCCTCACCGAGGGTAAGGCCTGGGCTCCCTGGGTGAGCACCGCCACAGCTGCTGGTGCTCTTCCTGTGTCCAGTTTTATGGAAGGGGTTGGGGGTGGAAGGCACGTGAAGGTCTGACAATAACCTGCAGGATTTCCTTCTCTCCTTTCGCCATGTTGATGACAGAGACAGAAATTAAGTTATCCATGTTTGCTGGCAAGCATTTTTATCTGCAGAGCCATCTTGCTAGGCCCTGGAAATGTGTGTGTGTGTGTGTGTGTGTGTGTGTGTGTGTGTGTGTGTGTGTGTGTGTGTGTGTGTGTGTGTGTGTGTGTGTGTGTGTTTTCTTTTTTTTTTTTTTTTTAAAGTGGCATTTGTAGCATACCAATCTATGTGATAAATTTGTCACAAAGATTTGACATTAAGTGGACATCAAGTTATGGTGCTATTTTAATTAGGAAAAGCATGATGCATATCTGTATAGGATGTAAATTTGTGAAGTAGAATTGAAGAACTACCTTTTTTTCTTTATTGCTATAGAAGTTCTCCGGTGTTCATTCCAGTTTTGTTTCACATTTTTATAATCAGCTCCTTTACTGACAGTTTTTAAAGTTACAACTCAAGTATGTGTTAGTTAATTTCACATTTTGGAATATTAAGCTAAAGTACAATTTTTAACCATTTAGATGAAATTACTGGGTTCATATTACTTATTAAACTCATGAGTAATAAGTGCCTTTGGCTGAGTGCTTAAGTTGAGTATTAATTGCTCTTCAGAAGGATGCTAGGCAGACCCATCTAATTTTCAGAAATGACTGAAGACAAAACACATCTGTTTGGTTCTAGACTCCGTTTAACTGGCATTGCTTTTGCTATACTATTGAGAGTCTAATAGTTGAGAACAACAGAATCTTGCACCTTCCTTTTGGCCCGGGGACAAGGGAGTTCTTGTCTAAGTTAAGGAACTGATTTGGTGAAGGAGAACTAGGCACCCTCTGTCACACAGGCTTTGAGCAAGATGCTAGGGTAAAAGTATGATCACTGGGGCAGAAGAGTCCACCTTCAAGGACTGCAGGGTCGAGTCGACCCAAAGGCTGCCCTGCAGTGTGCTGTGCTCTGCAGATGAGAAGGAAGTCTGTCATCCATCACATCGCACCTGCTACAGCACAGTGCCTCAGACACCTTAAGGTGGAACTTCTCTCACGTTCTCATAGTAGTAAGGTATTATGGTCATAGTAGCTATGTCCTAAACATATTGATATGAGTAGATAGTAAGTGAAAATTCCATTTTAGAGATTTATTTTGTAAAAGGAATTAAAAAAGAAAGTTTCTTCTGATTATAAAAATCTCTGGAGAGCTAATATTAAGATATTAGGAAGGTCTAGCACCATTAGGTGGTTTAGTCTAAAGATGCATCTTCTATTCTTTTGGGATTAGAAGAGACATTATGTTCAGATGGTTAAGAGAAGCAGACCAAGAGGGAAAATTTCTGAATGTAAAGAGTATGCAGAAGGGAGAATCTATGTGATCTTGCACATGGACACTTTGGGCATCTGGGAATGACATCACAGAGCACTTCAGCAGGTGTGAGGAATGTGTGAAACTGTGACAGGGAGAGCCTGAAGAACCTTTACCACTCCACAACTGCTCCAGGGTGGTGTTCTCAGTGAGGATAGCACTCACTCCAGGTTAGCCGTTCCACACAGCTTCTCACCATGGCTTGAGGCCAGCATTCTTTAGACCAGGGTAGGGCTTGGGGGCCAAACCCCCTTAAGAAGTTCACTGCAGTCAGGTGCAGCTCCAGGCCCTGCATCTTTTTGTGTCCATGTGTGTAATTTTACTTTTTAACTTAATTAAAAATTTTTGAGAATTTCATTGACTATTGTATTTTCGACATTTCCGTATGTTTCCCCTACCTACTCCTGTGTTCTCCTCACTTTTTCCCCCAAACTCTTGACCTTTTTAAAATTATTATCACATATATATGCATATAGAAATACAACTTGCTTGATCCATTTACTCCTGCTGTACGGATGTGGCTGACCACTTGTGAGTAGATAAGCTATCAGGGGCTCATCCCTGGAGAAGACGGAACTTTCTTTCAGCAGTCATTAATTGCTTGTGGCTTTCATTTAGAAGTAGGGCTCTCTAAGAGTCACAGATAGATAGATAATGAAAATGTGGTGCATATATACAACAGAATTCCACTCAGCTGTAAAGAAAAATGACATAATGCCATTGGTAGGTAAATGGATTGAATTAGGAAATGTTATACTGAGTGAGATAACCTAGACTCAGAAAGACAGAGAAGCATGTCTCATTTCTGAGTCCCAGTCCTCCGTCTCTAGATGTAAGTATATAATGTGGAGTCACCACAAGAGCCAGGAAAGTAGAAAGTAATCATGGGAGGAGAAGGAGTCCTAGAGATGGGCACAGTAGGATATAAGTGAAAAGATAAGTGGGGAAAATACCTAGGCATTTAACTGGGGAAGGACACTAAGGATGTTGAAAAAGCAATGCAGAACATTATCTTATCCTTCCTTAAAAATACTGCACGCATTTAAAATGCAGGTAGAAAGTATACTCGCTTGAGAGCATGGCAGTAGTAGGTTTCCCTCTAGAGTCCATAGTCTCATAAGCTAATATTGGAATAAATTTGTAGTACTCACCATGAATTCCCTCCTGTAGAGCAGTCTTATGTCCAATTAGATGGCTGTTGACTGTTGGTTACTTCGAGGATGTAAGTGCCACTATTAAACCTTTAGGAATATCTTGCCATAGGAACAGGAGTAAGGACAGTCTATAGTTTCTGCCCTTAGGTAAGATTATTTTATAGACATACAAAGAGAAGACAGTTACGTCTTTATTTCTGAGACTGAGGTCTAAAATAATTTTTGGAGAATTATGAAAAGTCCAGTTTCAGTAATACTGTTCTTACCACCCAAGCCACAAAATACAGAGACAGAACCCTCCCTAGGCTGGGGATGCAAAGTATATGAAGAGATGCTTATAGGAAGACATTCACTGAACAGTGATGATCACATTGATGAACACTGATGAGGGGACAGCAAAATACTCAGCCCTGGCTACTAGACTGCAGAAAGGCAACTGCTTTGCTGACACCCCTGTGGTCATCGTGAAGATATAAAAATAGTTTTTTTTATATTTATAATTTATTATTTTATATCTATAGGTATAAAAATAGTTATTCAGAATGCAGTTAGGGATTATACTGATTTAGTAAAATGGTAGTTGTAGGTTTTCCAACCAAGATCCATGACTTTACTAGTCCTTGGTAGTTGGCTAGGTTTCTAGTAGCTGGCATAATTTTCTTTTGTTAAGCAGGTGCTATGTCCAATGAGAGAGCTGTTGGCTACTGCCAAGGAAAGCATGCCATTACTCATCCCTAAGGATAAGGGCTTCTCGTAACCAGTGTTAGTGCTTTTGTTGGGTGGTCTTTGACTCTTGGAGGCAGCATTTACTACATACATACATACATACGTACATACATATATTTGTGTAATGCACACAGAGACTTAATGCGTATCATAGTTTTTTTAATAAGGGAGTTAGTAATAGTTGTTGAATTTTATATTTCTTACCATTTTATCTCATCCTTCTTCTGTATTTGTCTCTCTCTTCTTCCCTAATTAGGGCCCACTTTCCCCATTTCCCTGATCAGATCACTTCTATTCTGCTATTCCCCTCTGTATTGTGTGACCCCTACCCCAGCAATGGACCCTGTTTACTTTTCTGGTTTTTATGGTGACTCCAGGATATGTGGTTACATCTGAGGACTAAGAGTCTCTGATGAAAGAGAATGTGTGATGTTTGTCTTTCTAGGTCTGGGTTACCTCATTCAATATGGTCTTTTCTAGTTCCATCCATTCTTTTTAGCTCATTGATTAGCTAGGATTATAGGCTTATGTCACAAGGACTGGCTCTCTCTCCCATCCCCCATGGCATTTAACTGTCTAAAGCATCCACATGTTAAGACCTACTCGCTGTTACCGTGCACATGAAGAGCAGGAGAGAAGGGACAGAACGCACGGAAGCAAAGCCATGAGGACAGAAGCCGAGGCTTCATGAAGTCGTCCTCTGTAAGTTTCCTCGCTTCTATCAGCCCACTGAGGGACCAAGCTACAACCTGAGGTGAGAACTTAGTGCAAAGCAGCTGAGGGAAGGATGCTTAGCATTTGACAAAGGCAAATGCATGCATGTTCCCTTTGAGAAACCCACATAACAAGGCACTAATCGGAACATCCCATGCCATTAAATATCAAAAGCACAAGCAGGGCTGGAGAGGCAGGTGCTGACCTGTTAAAGAGTTCCTGCTGCTCTTCCACAGGACATGAGTCCAGTCCCCATTCACATCAGGCAGCTCAAAACTGTCTGGGCCTCAGCGTGTGCACGTACTCAAACACACACAAAAACCAGACACAATTAAAAATAAGAATAAAGCTTTACAATATAAAAGCACAAGGTACCAGAATCAGCAGTGCCGCGTGGGAAGATGACAGCAGACCCACAAGTTTCAGATACTGGGATTATCACATAGGAAACATAAAAGCACATGCAGTCAGTGTCTGAAGAAAAAATAAATATATGACAAATAAAGAAATATTAAAAATGACTGAAGAGTTTGAAAGTAGAAGTAAAGGAAGTTGGACAAATAAAAATAATAACTGAAATTAGTCAAAGGGAGTAATTAATAGCAAATTTGAGAGAACAAGATCAGATGGCAGAACACAAGGATGTGGATGGGAAAAGTTAAGGATCATGAGGAAAGGAAAAAGATCAAGGGCCAGGGTCTTTCAGGAGAGAAGGCAGGATGAAGGAGAGGTGGTAACTGAGGATGCAATGTAAGTGACTTCCACAAGTGATACAGACAAAACCCCTATGACTTAAAATGGCTGACAAACTTCATGGGAGACAGGCAGGACTGGAGGGATGGATGGAGTGGGGGAGGAAGAGAGACAAAGGAAAAGGAAGGCTCCTAGATGGATCAGAGTGAAGGGGAATAACAAAGAGACAAAATCTTCAAAGTGGCTTCAGGGGGAGAGACAGATGAATTAACTTGTAAATATCTGAGGAGATGTAGGCTTATCTTAGAGCTTTAGACTCAGCAAAATCCCCTTAACAATAGAGAAAAAAAATGCTTTGAAAAGAACCTGTCACTGACAGTGACTCAGTGGAAACGACTCTCAAGAATGCCCAGGGAAGCTGGGCAGTGATGGTGCTCGCCTGTATCCAAGCACTTGGGGGCAGAGGCAGGTGGATCTCTATGACCAAGGATGCACAGAGAAATCCTATCTTGAAAAACCAAAAACTTCACCGCCACCGCCACCACCGCCGCCGCCACCACCACCTACAAGATGTCCAGGGAAAAAAGAGGGCGTAAAGTAAAAAATAGGAAAGCAAGAAAAGAAAGAATGTATGTAGGTCTGTAATTACTTAACAATCCCAGGAGTGTGTAAATCCAAAACAGAAATTTGGGTTGCAAGTTCTAGCAAGTGTGTCCATATGAAACAATTCATATGTAATTTTCAGAGAAGGCAAATCTAAATATTAATATGCAAGCATGACTTCCTAGGAACAGGTAAACTATGTAGCAAAGTGATTTATTCTGAGTTGATGGAATATTCTAAAATATAATCTATGTTATGACCTGGAAACTATAGATTTACAAAAAGTCATTGGATTGTATATATGAACAAGGTAAATTATGGTCTATAATACTAGCTTCTTGTTACTACAACAAAACACCAGAGGCAATGATCTTTAAGGGAAGAAAGGAATAATTTACCTTGCAGTTCTGGGCTCTCACATTTGGGCCACTGGCTGGGTAGCAGTAGCAAGACACGAGTACTAGAACCATTTATACAAAGGCAGGAAGAAGAGCTTCTAGGCCTGAGGTCTTATAATTCCCTCACTGCAATGAGGAGCAATCTGAGGACCTCCCACTAGCTGAGCCTGTTAGGGCTCCTCTGTACCAACACTGACTGCCCTCTCTGCACCAAGCTATCACAGTCATGGTTCATATTCACACTGTGTTATACACAAAAGCATTTATTACTATCAATTTTTTAAAAGCAATGTGCAAGTGAAAATAATAAGTATGACTGGAAATGCATTTACCAGGTTATGTGTCTAAACTGCATTCTTACTGCTAAAATTATACATTGCTAGTTTCTCTTTTCCACCTGAATTTTGTGTATTGTTAATCAGTTTTCATCTGACAGCCAGAACTGCATGCTTCCCTTGTCTTGTAAAATGCACATGCACTCTGAAATGCTTAAGTCCAATAAGCAGATGCAATACCTCATAGCTACTGGGCTGAGAGCATGTTCCAGACTGAACTTACCAAGCATGGATCCTAACTAACACAGTAGTCTTACTGTGTGGCAGACTGTCTAGACGGCAAGCCCCTCTGCTATTTACCAGTCCATTAGTCAGATTCGAGGCTATGACATATATCAGACATGGACAACGTAAGTAAGCGAAGGCTTGCTTTGTCTCTCTTTTAGCTTGAGGCAATGTAGATCTCCTGGCTGGTAGGGCAGGCTGTTTACCTCAGGGCAGTAAGGCACAGCAAGAAAGGTGAACCTCCTTTTTATTTGGTCCAGACCTTAGATTATGGGATGGTACTGACATATTTGGGATGGTTCTTCTCCACTATTCATCCTCTGGAACTGTTCTCACAGGTTCCAGGTACATTTTAACAAATGCTTGCATGTTTAGAGCCCACCATTGCTTTAGAATCTATATGTGCATGAATGCTGGGATATATTTTTTTGTTTCTGGCTTACTTCTCTTAATACATTGTTCTTCAGGTTTATCCACTTTATCACAAATGTCAGGATCTATTCTATTTTTATTTGCTAAATAGTATTCCATGGTATATGAATACTCTATTTTCTTTATCCATCACTCTGGTTGATTCCATATCTTAGCTATCATAAATAGATTGATTTGACTTTCTTTGGATTCACAGTCAATAATGGGATTGTTGGATCACATACTCTATTTTTAATTTTGTGAGGAATGTTTATTCTGATTTCCATAATGGCTGTACGAATGTACATTCCTACCACAGTATAGAATATATATATCCTGTCTTACTCAGTGATTTATTGCTGTGATGTACGAATGTACATTCCTACCACAGTATAGAATATATATATCCTGTCTTACTCAGTGATTTATTGCTGTGATGAGACACCATGACAAAGTAACCTGGGGAGGAAAGGGTTTATTCAGCTTAACCTTCCACAATGCAGTTCATCACTGAAGGAAGTCAGGACAAGAACTGAAATAGGGCAGGAACCTGCCAACAGGAGCTGTTGCACAGGTCATGAAGGGGTGCTGCTTTCCTATAGAACCCAGGCCCACTAGCCTGGATATGGAATCAACCATAATGGGCTTGGCTCTTCCCTATTCATCACTAACTGAGAAAAGGCCTTACAGTTGGATCTCACGGAGGCATTTCCTCAACTGAGGGCCTCTGATGACTCTCGCTGTGTCAGGCTGACATAGGACTAGCCAGTACACATTCCCATCCTCTTCTTACATTCTGGCCAACACATTTTTAAATGATTGTTCTGACCTTGGCTTACCTTGTAGTACTGACTGTCTGTGTCTTTAGTTAATGTCTTCAGGCCACCAAGCCATATCTAAGTCATGTGATTTATTTTCTTGCTATCTAGGCACCATCATTATTACTCAAAAGCTTACGGCATCCATCTTGTTAAAAATAGAAATAATTTGTGATATTTACAGTGTGAGTGCTTGAAGTAAAAGTTCAGAAAAAAAAAAAAAAAGCCTTTCCATGTAGGTTTAGTAATACCCTAACAGTCACACAATGAGAAGTGACAGTTGGTAGCCTGCCTTTGAGATACTTCATTTCCAAGCCAGCCACTTAGAAGTGTTTCTTCTGTAGTTTAATTCCATTTTTTTGCACAGTATGTACTTGTTTTGGTAGGCTGAAAATGGAGACAAAAAAAGATGACTTTATTTAGCTGTATCGTTCTTTTTCTTTTTCTAGAAGAGTTAAGAAAAATGGATTTTAACCAATAGGAGATAGGCGAGAATAAGAGTCCTGTGTCAGCTAATGAAGTACTTGGCTTAATTCACTAATAAAAATAGTCAATGCTGGTTTATTAGGATTTCTTTTCTTGGCCAGGAAGTGTGTGAGCTAGCTCATTTTCATACATCATCTTTAATCTTGTAACACAGGCTACATTATCCCCTTCTTCTAAAGAAGGAACTGACTGACACTAGAGAGTGGGTGACCTATCTTCAGACATGATGCAAAGGACAATCACAACTAGGGTAAAGGCTCTGTCAAAACTGTAGGAGGGCACAACTGATATCCTTAGACTTAGAATAAATTCAGTGTTTAAAATCAGGAAGCTAAAATTTAAATTTAAAGTCTAGCATATTAAAAATTCTTTAAAGAAGTTGTACATATCTTGCTGATAATTCCCAGGTTGCTATCCTCAGCCCTTCTTTCTCATCGGACTGACACTTGGGTATCAATGCTCGGTTAGAAATTTCTAGTTTCGGGCCAAAACCATCTTTCTAATGTAACAGGTTTTCCACCTCACTAAATAAATAGCAACTTCATTTGCCCAGTACAGCCAAAATCTTCAGGTGTATCCTGGCCTCTTCTGTTAGCACTACTGCTCCTGAGACCACCTGAGTCGGGCTCACAGATTACATGGGCAGAGCACACACGGGCAGAGAATGCATAAAAACCTTGTTTGTAACACCAGGCTGGTAGACAGACATATGACAAGTGGCCTTGCTATCCAGCATTATCCAATGTTCCAGAACTATCATCATCAAGTGACAGCTATGTCTAGATGGACAGGAAGAGGAGCACGAGAGAAGGCCTGGGATGTCTCCTGCTGTCCTAGCTTGGAAGCAGCTCTACCATTCTGAGGAAATGCTAAGATTCAGTCAGGCAGCTACCCCAAAGAGACTAGAAAGTGTGCTCCGACTGTCTTCCCAAGGAAAAGAGAACGTAGTTTAGGGAACACCTACAGTCTTTGTCCTCTGCTCTCACTCTGGGGCTTCACCCTGGGGATGCTCTTGCTGAAGCCACAGACTGGTCCCAGCTGAAGAACACAGCCAATCTCAGAATACACTGTTTCAAAACCAGCAACACTCAGGGTGTCAGTCAGCTACTGTGGCAAGCTTGGAGTTACCATGGCATGGCAACCTGAGGCCAAGCAATTAGTGCATATAGTACCAACACTGCATGCCAATCCAAGGATGCCTAACAGTGTATGCACGGGTGTGATGAGGACTGTCTCCTAAGGAAGTATCTGAAGACCTCACTGTAAGAGGAAAATGACTTTTGAGAGTGAAAAATAATCCTAAGAAACACAGTAGTTGTAGGGTTATGGGGTCCCACCTCTGTTCTGCCACAGGGCTCGGCCACTTGGGGAGGAAGGATATGGGATGCTGACTGCCTTTACTGGGTGGGTCTTGGTCTGTAGGGAAGCCCCAGGACACCACTCCCAGGGAGGGAAAGCATAGTCTGAGGTGTGGGACAGGGTCCCAGAGCCTGTGAGTCCGTGTGTATGCGTGTGCGTGTGCGTGTGCGTGTGTGTGTGTGTGTGTGTAGGAGGGGGAACTGGTCCTGGGGGGATGGTCCTTGGCTTATCAGTGGATGGCTTGAGCTTGGGCTTGACTTGGTGATCATGGCTGGGAGCACACAGAGGTCTTCTACAGGAGATTAGACAGCAGCTCTCTAGGCAAAGGCCTTCTCCATGGCTCCCTACGGTGGATCCTGATGAGAAGAGGCAGTCCATGGTTTTAAGGCATTTATTGTGATGGTGGGAAGTGGATGTGTAAAACCATACCCTGCTTCTCAGGGTGGGCCTTAGATTAAATACCTTTTGCAGGGGGGAGTGTCTGGGAAGGAGAGTTCATTGGCTAAGCCCTCCAGGCCTTTAGGTACCTCATTAAAATGGAGATCTGTCTTGAGCCTCTGTGACCTATGGTCACCTCTTCTACCTGTGGAGGGGCTTGGGGCCTTGCCCTTATGTGACTGATGGTCACAAATCTGTGGAGGACTACAGCTAGTGACAGGGCCTGGTGCCTGGGAATCAGGCGAAACATCTACCATCCCTTCAGGGTCTCCGTGGCTTCTAGTCTTAGCTCAGACAGGAACCAGGCTACCTTTCACGGTCCCACAAGTAGTCACTTTAATTTCAGGTGAGGGAGCATCAGTACGAATGCTACATCCTGTAAGGCTTAATCAATGGGTTTTAATCTTAAAACAGTTTATAACATGCAATTTTGGTTTAGAGCTGAAGAGGCTAAGTGTTTTGGAGAGAAAGACTAGAGAGACCCTGTTTGCTTTTGTGTGTGTCCATTCGGGCCCAGAAGTGCAGGAGGTGGCAAGAAGAGGCTCCAGAGAAGGCCGGGGTGATGGGCATGGAACAGTGCTCAGTGCTTTAAATCTGTTTCTCCTCTGCAAACATCCCACTTTCAACATAACGGCTCTTTAAAGAAATAAGAAAATAAAGCTTTAAGAAGGGTCTTGATACATTATTTATGAACATATCAAGTAAAAAAAAACACTACTCAGACAGTTTGACAAAAAAAAAACTTTCAACCAGTATATCTAATTTTGCTTATATTTTTAAAAAGTCAATTAGGAACTAAAATGTTAAGGTTTAAGTGCTACTCAGCCTTCTGCAAGAAGGATATTTCAAATCACCAAAACCACTTTCCCAAAGTTTCTGTTTCTGAAGGTCAAATAACTATGTAACTGCTTAATAAAGAGGAGAGGAGGTCCCTGTAAACACGGTAGGTCTTACAGGCTTACGTGCCGCTCCTTAGGTGAGGCATTAGCACAGCTTATTTATTTTCATTGCCAAGGCTTTTATTTGCTCACTCCCTTGTGGTAAAACTGATTTCCATGATGATTCCCTTCTTAATTTTAATACCCTTTTTACTCATCATATAGACATAAGAATTTTCCATAAAATAATGAAATCCCTGCAAAGGAAATGAAGGCAAGTCAGAGTAAAGTATCCTAGCTTTTTTCAATTAATTGATCCACTGACATGCTCATGTAAGATTTTTTTTTAAACCTAGGAAAATAAGGTTAATTAACATAAAAGAGCCTCACTCTTCTAGATGCTGAATTTTGTATTTTACCCATGCTGCCTTAAGTGCCTTGATTTCCCAGTAATGACCCAGTTCTCCTAATGAGGCACATTAACCCCTGGCTGTAGCTGTCCAGGACTTAATTGTGAACTGCAGCTGGAATAGAGGAGTGTGCCGATCAGCAGGTATGCGCTGTATTAACTCATGTCATTTCAACCCTGGTAAATAAATGTGTTGCTAGGGCAACAGGAAGATCAGCTCCCTCAGTATCCCCTCCACTCCTGAATAACCAGTGGGCCCCTGCACTCATTGGGAGGAAACTGTCTTTCACACCAAGCTTAGGAAAAAAGGAAATTAACTGCATGTAACCATAATTAGAAGTAACATCATGGACCATCTTAGAAACATATCTAAATTAATGAAAAAGGACAGCAAAGAAAGACATGCTTTTGAAGAAGACTGTGACACACCATTTCCTTCAACAGAGGATGGGCACTGGGCACTGCGAGGGACTCCCTAACCGAACACAACTCTCTAACATCTGCCTCTTTGTGTGAATTTCTTCTTTTGTTTAACCAATAAGTGATGCTAAAATGAAAATGAATATGGTTGAAATAGCTAATTAGTTGCAGAGCCAACAAAGACAAAACGAAGCAGGGCACCCCTAAATAACTTTTAATAGTCTACCTGGGAAATCTTTGGGCTGAGTAATGAAAGAGATTGGCCACTGAGCCTCACCTTACAAAACCGACAAAAGCCACAGGATCCCATTTACTTGGATTTTGGTAAGAGTTTAAAAAGTGATTTTAGTGGCTATTTCTAGTATTAGCACCCGGATTATGGTGAAGAAGCGGGTAGAAGGCATTCTACAGCAATCTTCCTTCTAGATTAATTTTTAATGACAACTGAGAAATTACTTTGGTTCTTAATCAATTCGAGGCTTTTTCCCCAAATGCTATCATCTCTGTTACAATGAGTTGTTCAGTTTTAACACACTCATGAAGGATTTTTATTTACAAGTTCCATGATATTTTATACAGAAGAGGTCGGAGCAGAAGTCAGAGACCTTCTAAAGCAGTGCTGATCACACGGCTGCCTCCACCTGTGCCCTGGGATACTGACTGACTCCACTTACGTCTGCAGCCATCCCTCCTGACTGCCTGAGCAGGTGACAGCTCATCGGCAACTGGTGACTACCTGAAATCACTGAGTCCTCTCGTGTCATTCACTCTGAAACAACCTCACATCCACTCAAAAGCCTGTGTCTCTAGCCTAGCAGGCTTTGGCACTTACAAATGGCATCATTTAAATCATGATGCAAGTGACAAGGTAGCATGTAGAAAGTATGAAGTTCTATTCCATGCCTATACGGTATACAGGACTGCACAATGCACACAGGGCAGGGCCTGCCGCAGGGAAAGCAATTCCATTTAGCTATGCACTCATCTGTCTACACGCCCATACATACCAGTGAGCCATCTACTTGCTAACCCACTCGTAATGATAATTAAAGTATCTGGTCAACATGGGAAACAGGAAGAGGCAAAGGGAGACGTGAGTCTTCAGTGGTTATGTTATAATCATATCGGACTCAAACATCTTCACAGTAACTGTAGGTTTGTGAAGTGTAGACACATTTTTAACCACATTAAGCAAAGAAAGGGCAATGGGAACTTTAGTTAAAGTTACTCTAGTGATAACATCACCAAGATAATGACAGGTACAAGTTGTTTATCCGACCTCACATGTAATAGGTCAAACTTATACCAAGAAGCAGACAAGCTTGGATTGTATCAACTTTGCTGATACATTCTGTAGTCTGGGAAACAGTCAGCAAAGAGACTGTAAGTAGGTAACAGGAATTATACATGGAGATTAGGTAAGGTTTATTTTTTTTATTACTTACTTTTGTACTGTTTCCTACTTCGTATAAAATCCTATATAAGAGAAAATTGTAGAATTGTGTAACAGCATCAAATTATTAGGTGGTATACTACATCGAAATTTTAGGTTAGTTTTTGCGCCTTTTCAAATTCTAATAGAAATTCTTGAGAGTTTTTTTAATGGTGCAAATTTGAAATTCTTTATGGATAGGTCAAACAAATAAATAAAATCTTCCCCCTCTCCCCCAAAAATAACCCTCTGGGAAAAAATACATCTGAAGAAAACTTATTGATTTGGGAATGATTATAATCAAACATAATCTTATTCATGTGATCTTTGATTGGCTGAGAGGTAACTACAAAACTCACTGAAGTCACTGAGTTTTGAGAATGGCTGAGGTACTAGAAGGGTCTGTGGCATCACCTCTCCTTAAGAAAGCAGTCTTCTCTCAAATCCAAGGAGGCTGGAGCCAAGTGCACTAGGAGACTGGAGGACATGTGGCCATCCACATGACCACTGTCCCCAGAATTAGTGTTCTGTGAGGGCCATTTTTCTGTTGGCACGAGATTTACATTTAACATTGAAACTGAACACAGAATGCCCGTCTCTGAACACCGGCACAAGGTTCCCTGTTCTTTATATGGAATGTATGGCCCCTGCACAGACCTGCAAACATTCTCTAAAGCAAGAACTGCAAAACTGCTCTCCCCAGTTGTTTTGGCAGTGAGAAACCAAGGCAAGCCTTTGTCCAACTGTCTAATGTGCATTTCAGAGGTAGGTATCAACTTGGTTTTTAAAGCTGTGTGCTAAACTTTAGCATCAAGAAATAAAATAATTTATTTCACTACCACGTCTTAATGCACAGCTTTCTATTTTGCATCAACTATTTTCATTAGGGGTCACCAAAGCCTCTAAAGGCATGGATGCCAATTCTTCCCATGTTAGGTAGGGCTCATGCTTCCTCAACTAGTCACCTGAAGACATTTCAAGTCCTGATGACTAAGTTTTGTCCTTTCTAAATTCATTCCCTTAACTGTCATCAGCTTTGCATAAATCAAATGGGCACTATTTTATGGAAAGAGCTGCAATTGCCAGGTAGACCACGAGAATTCAATCTACTCAAAGTGAAAAGTTCTGACCAACAGTTCTCCCACAGTTCAAATAAAGACGTAATGGGGGACTTTAAAAACAGTTTACACTTAGGATTTTTATGTGTTTGTGTGTGAATTAACAAGCCACAGTGCAAATGCAGAGGTGAGAAGACAACTTGTGGGAGTTGGAGCCGTCTTTTTACCACGTAGACTCTGGGAGTGAATGTATGTAGTCAGGTCTGACATCAAGAGCCCTTATGTGTTAAGCCATCTCAGTGAACCAATCAGAAACCTTTAACTGTAATGATTCTAATAAGTTCAAGCAATTAGAAATGGATATAAAATAACTTTTATAAAAATTACGATATTAACAGTCATCTTTAGAATAAGTATTTGTATGAATGCTGGGTTTCTGAAATAAAACAGCTGCTTTCTTTAGGAAATGGAGTTTACCTCAATGAACAACACACGTACCACTGCTAATTGTAATTGGGTATTTTCAAATATGAACTATGTGAAGCTCACTTTAAGGAAGATAACTGATATATGTGTTTTTGCCATAAATTCAGGTATTTAAGTGGCCAATAGAATTTTGGTGAAACTGCAGCCATACCATGAGCTTAACAGCTTTCTAAGACTCAAGCATGTTTCTTATGAGATTTATACTGATGTCTCAAAATCACATGATCAATGGCATCAATGAGCAGCAAACCTCTATTATGTGGTGAGGCTCTGCTTTCCATGAGACCTGCACATGACACTAGATCTATTCAATTTGCAAGGAACAGACCATGGATAATGCAATGTGGTAGCTCCAGATTCCATGGTGCAACTAACCTTTAACAAAGCCCTTTATTAAGTTCTGATATAGCATCAAAGAAGAGTACCTACGTATGCATAATGGTCCCCACAACACTCCTTTTAAAGTGCTATCTCTATGGAGCAGGATTTTCTTCATGGTCTTCTACTTAAATGGCACATTGCCAGCAGGTATAGAGATGTAGTAAATTAATGACATTTCTTCACTAGTATTTCTTATTTTGGAAACTATTAATTTTTACAGAACATAATTTGTCACCATGTACTCATTATTGTATTCTTGTTATTTAAAGTGACAATATGAACTGGGCATAGTGGCACATGCCTTTAATCCTAGCAGGAGTCAGAGGCAGGTGGATCTCTGTGAATTCAAGGCCAGCCTGTTCTGCATAGTGAGTTCCAGGACAGACAGAGCAACATGGTAAGATGAGACCCTGTCTCAAACAAACAAACCAAAATACCAAAAAAGAGGAGGAGGAGGAGGAGGAGGAGGAGGAGGAGGGGGAGGAGGAGGAGGAGTAGCAGCAGCAGCAGCAGCAGCAAGAGGAGGAGGAGGAGGAGCAAGAAGAGGAGGAGGAGGAGAATGTAATTTACATACCGTCCTCAGTTTTCATGTCTAAAATAGTAAACACTCATAGGTATAATCTAAAGAAAAGCCCTTTGGTGTCTTGCTCCTTTTGTAAACCTTTGTGATTACCATGAGAATATGTGCGAGGGCAGGTACAGGACAGAGGACAGCTCTGTCGAACTGGTTCCCTCCTTCCACATTTTCATAGGCTTGGGAATTAGAACTCAGGTCCTCAGGCTTCCTGGGTAAGCTTTCAGCCTCTGGCCCATCTGACTGGCTCACCCATTTTTAAGAGTGTTTTTGGAGGAGAGGGGCCTGGACAAGCCTGAGCATCCACTGTGTTCTACGCTTGTTTTCACTCTCCATCCAGCAGTGTGTCTGTGCCCACTGCAATACAGAAACCTTTACATAAAGGTTGGAGCTGGTGCAACGTTGTACTTTTTGGAAAGAAACAGCTTTAAAAAACAAGCATTGCCAAATGCAGTGCTTTTCATAGGTCTTTCTCTAAGTCCTTTCTATTAGCTGTGTCCTGCTACAGATGGTTATAACAAAACATTAAGGACTGGGTAGAAAGGAGAAAACAAATGACTCTGCAGAGAGCCCAGAGAGTCTGCTAAAATACTGTCAGTTATTTATCTACTGTCAGCATAGGTTGTATTATAGCCCTTAACAATCTCAGATTCAGAAAGACCAAAGAGACGCAGACCTTGCATTTAAGGGTCTGTTCTCGCACACAGACATTTTATTCAACACATATAAAAAGTCAGAATGTATCTTTTAGAAAATGTCACTTTTTGCTTTTGATACATATTTTACAAAGGAGGCTCAACATTTGGTGGACTCAGTACAGGATGTGTTAGAGGTTGAACACAGTATTTGAGACCGTTCATGATCCCATCATGGGAGCTCTGCAGACTTCACGACACGGTTCTCATGATGATGCTGAGGAGGGAGAACACTGCTGCTACTTCCCCTGTCCATTCTCCTCTAGAAAATGGGCATGACCAAGACAAAAATGCAACAGAGAGCAGAGCTTCCGTAGCTACTCAGAAGGAATGCACGAGTTAAAGTGGCTCAGATGCAGACCAGGGCACAGAGGCCACAGCATGGAGCAGTGAACGAACGGGACTGCGTAAGAGACCCAGACAGCCCCACTCATTTCCAGGGAAAGCAAGCTTTCCCTGAGAACACAATTCATAGCGATAGGTCAATGACAGGATCTCCAGCCATACAATGAAGTCTAAATGAATGCGTGCTTGAAGATGGGGATGAACCAGTCTTAATTTTCTAATTCATATTCACCAATTAAAAATAAACTGATTTTTATGAGGAAATTTACATAAATCAGATGATAAAGCACCTACCACTAAAGGGTAGGAGTTCAGCTCCCAACATTTGCATATATTCTCCTAAAGAAAACATAGGCATTTTAGCTTTTCATTGAAGAGTCTTGCTGTGCCGGAACTCTAATGGGCTTAGAACAGTAAATTTTGAAGAAACTGATTGCTACCCCTGTAGCTAGTAAATGTCTGCCTAGACCCAGTGGCATTTGAAAAAAGTGTTTTATCATAAAATTATCCCAGCAGAGTCCATTCTGCAAGATAACATCATCATCATCATCATCAGTACTCCATGCAGGACCCAACAGCTCTGGCACAATATTGCCAGTCATTTATCTGTTGTCAGCACAGGTTACACACTGTAATCCTTGACTGCCTCGGAATTAGAATGTCTTTGATGTCCCCACAAGAGTTTTTTGCCCGAAGGCTTTACCAATGCTCGGCGGCTCAGTGTTTATTCCTCCTAATCTTCCTCTCATCTCCAGGCTAGCAGTGACAGATGGTTATGGGCACACAATAGTATTAAGAGTTTGATATTTTTTTTATGCTGTGCTCTCTGTACAACAAATAGCTATCAGACGCGGGCCAGAGAGCTGACATGGCTCGCGTAGGTAATGGCAAACAAACAGCTCGGGTTGATGCCTTCTGTCATTTCCCCTCCTAACCCTGCTTGTTTTCATTGTATACTCTCAAAGGTAAACTATATTAACCTTATAGACTGTTATTAAAAAGATATATCTATATGAGCATAAAGTGCTTTTCTTTTTTCTTTTTCTTACTCTTTTGATTATGAAAGTAATACTGCTGACATATTGAACAAATATCGAATGTCAACATAAATTTTTAGTGTGTGATAATATCCCCTTCATATAGCTGTGTGTCAGGCGGGAACCCGTGGATGATGCATAGCAGTAAATAACCCAAACAAAATTAGTTCTCTTGTCAGCTTCTACCTTGTATGTCCCCAGGCATCAGTAAAATTGACTGCACGCTAGATTTTCAAAATTAGCCCTAATGTTAGCTATGTGTCTGGCAACCTCCAAGTTTCCAATGTTCTACTATATTACCCGTAAGGATGAATGTGTTACTTTTATATTTTGGCATTTACTCTTGCCGATGCAGCTTTTTTCCCCTCTTCTCCAAATTAAAAATAATTTAGCTCTAACAATAAGAATGTGCACAAACATCATGCTGCATCTCTTTAAGCAACTAACTTTAGGCAATTAAATTAAATTAAAGCAAAAATATACAAAGGAAGAGAGGGAATTATTCAATTTAATATTGTTAATTTTATTAACATAGCTCTGTCTAATTTTGTGCAAAGTGTTGAATAACATGGTTCTCAATGTTGTGAGAACCTTGCCTCTAAATTGTTTTATACCCATGATCTCCAAATTATTTAACATTTTTATGAAAATACAGAACCAAACTTTTAGAACTGACTTTCTTGTAGTAACTATTCATTTAGAGGGAAGCAAAGGTTAGTGGACTAGAGGTTTGCAGAAGGCAGGAATGAGAGTGGGTACTTTACCTTCAAATAGGTTCATTTCATCCCAACCCACTGTACTTGAAGGCACATGAAAGAATACTGACAGCCCTGTGACGCTCTGAGGACATGAGGCTGGAAGGGTGACAGTGAACAGACAAGCCCCAAACTGCATCTCATAACAATGCTTAGTCCCTAAATTTCAGGTTCATGCATTCAGAATCAAAGGCAGAATCCCTTCAGGTACCAGATGCTGCAGATCAACTGGGAGCTCGAGGAGTTTTAATATGCTTGGAGGCAAATCCTGGGCAAAGGCGCTTTCCTGCCGGTGTGTGCTTATTGCTTCACCTGCAAACAGTTGCTCTCAATCGGACCTAATGATCAGCCCAGCATTGCGGCAATAAAGAGGCCATAATCTGTAGGGGAAGCAACTCTAATCAGGCCACATGCAGATTAAACTAACTGGGAGGAATAAAAACTAGATTAAAATATTCATGCCTAATACCGAAGATTATCAGGACATTTTACCTCCTTAAATCCTAATTTATAGAAGCCAGGGCTAGGTTTACGAGTTTATATTTGGTGGAATTATATGCTGCATTGATTTTCCTGTGATGAGAAGACATTCAGCTAGACAATTTTGACTAGCACAACATAAAGGCATTTGGCAGGAGGGAGACGCTTCACATGCAGTAATCCACTGCAAATAAAATGAAGCTGTCCATTTGCCACTGGTCAAAGCAAGAGTAAGGAGCGGAGAGGATCGTTCTAACAGTGATGCGCGCTACTGAAGTCCACATGTGAACTGACTGGATTAACAGGCACTGGGAGTGTACAATGGCATACGATTTTTCTCCTTTGAAACTTCGTGAATAACATTTGATGTTTTAAATGTGTCTGGCTGCTATTACGGGTTGAACAAATCATTACAAGTGTTATCTATAATTCTCATATAAGATTAAACCACAATAGTTAATGTACAGTTATGGGCACTGCTGCCTTGGTGCTGTACTGGCATAGTAACACTGCTAAGTGAATCTGTAAGAGAAATTCCAAGCCATCCTTTGCTAAAGCTACAAGGACATCAGGTTAGAAAGTCCACCACGAAAACACATTTTGTAACACGTAGAGAGTGGCGTGTCCTGACTTACCACCTGTGCGGCCATGTAATGTGCAGCGGTCTCTGCTGATCTTCAGCTCCACACAAAAAGGTGCTGTGACCAAGAGCCAGGTTTTCTTCGCTCACAGGAAGGGAGCCTGATTTGTGGATTGTTGGGGTGTCCAGGGTTTCTTGTTCAGTATCAAGACCAGGGTGTTCATCAGACTTTGATTCAAAATTCTCCAGTGACTTCTTAGAAAGCCTCTGCTCTGGTTGGGGAGGAAGCGTCACAGACAGCGCTGCAGCATCATTTCCAATAAGGCTGAGCATCCTCCTTAAGTGGGCTATTTTGTGCTTGGGCATGAATCTGTTACAAAAAGGGAATGCAATATGCTTTTAGTGGGAAAAAAAAAGTAAAATTAGTCCCTTACCTTCCTATAAGGACACAGTGACGACACACAAAACTGAGAGAAAATGAAGCTGCTATGACAAAAGTTCTCAGGAAAAGTGCAACAAGTATTAGTCACCAAGAGGAAGCCGGAAGGTTTGAAGTTGGCCAAGACTTTCTTAACAGTCTCCAAGAGGTTTTGTGGCTACAAACTGATGTGGCCCATACTGTAGACCACACGGCCATGGATGTAGTTTGTCGTCACTCACTCATTTGTCTTTCTGGATTCCCATTTTCTGTATGCAGTCATGCCAAGGCCTAAAACAACTCTCGCCATTCACTGACATCTTCCTTGGTTAACCTTGCCACTTCTGTTCATGGGCTCTTTTGTGTTCCTGGGAACCTATACATACTCTATTAAGTTGATGTCTCTTGAAATACATTTTACTCTTTGTAATTTTCATATCTATGTATTTCTATAGTCCTTTGTCAATCAGAGCTAAATACAGTACTGATTTGAAAGAATTGAAATTTAAAAATCTTTACAAAGATTCTAACATAGCCTAAAATGAAACAGTCATCTATACCACTACAAGCTATAACCTTAAGGAGCTTTCCATATATAGGGAGCAAACCGAGAGTGCTGAGAGTGGGAGACAGCGAATGGGCAGCCACCTAGTGTATGCTAGCAACACCTTCTATACAGTAACAGACACTCTAACTTCTGACACTGGAAATAGGAATATTCCTGACTTGTAGACCAGTAAAAGCTTAAAGACGGCGTTATGGAAAGATTTTACACGCAGGCAAGTTCTGTGTTTGGAGGAAGGTAGAAAAGGATGTGGAGGAAGAGGGCTTCATTTGGAGTAGCACCCAACCCAGGAAGCAGGTCTGGAGACGCTGGCTGGGCCAGGTGACTGAACTCTCAGAACCCGAGAGTAAATGGCAGGATTTACTAGGGAGCAGGTAGTTTGTAAAAGCTCATCCAGAGACTAGGCCTTTTCCTAAACTGTCTCGTCAGTGAATAAACAGAGAATACATGTATGTAAGGGGCAGGTGGGGAAGAAAACTCCTGTAAGCAGAGTAAGCTACAGTTATAGGTGGAGGAAGGGATTCTGAAATAGTGCCACACTCTAGAGATGAAACAAAAGCCTCCCTCCACAGAGCATGGTACAGAAGCAGACCCTTCAGAAGGCCTTGGAGCGGGCAGCTCACCACTTCAACCATTCCCTGGTGACGGCTGAGCGTGCTCACAGAGCGTCCCTCTGTGGGTGGGACAGGCAGAAGCCCTGAGAGGATAAGGGTTTATGAGTGACATCCAGGAGGAGAGGTGAGGAAGGCACAGGAACTTTGGGCTATTCCCCTGAGGACACTTGCTGAGAAAGAAGCGGGATTCTTGGGAAACAGTAAAAAATTATAACACAGGTGATGAATGGCAGGATTTACTAGGGAGCGGGTAGTTTGTAAAAGCTAATAAATGGCTTTCTTGCAAAGGTGAAGGAAAGAGGAAACTGAAAAATAAAACAATAAAACAAAACTGTTTTAGATACCAAGTGCAGAATCTGAAGACTTATTTCCTAAACCGGTTAGTTCAGGTCCTCTATTTCTAGCAAGGTAAATAAAGGTTGTGATTAAAACTAAAAACATTCATATGTGTGCATACATGCCTCCTTGGTGGGGGCTGGGGAGGAGAGGGATGGGCCGGAAGTTCAGACAGTAAAAGATATTCAAAAATGAACAAGTCAGGTGTGCTGAGGAGTGAGGGCAGTGCTCATGGAAACGGCAGAGTTAACTAAGCCTAAAGCCAGGCCTGATGAACAACACCAGAAAGCAGCATAGGGAACCTACGAGAACTCGACAGCTTATCCATTGCTCAGCACTGAGAGAGTCTACCACTAAAAGGCGTCTTCAGGGACTCCTGTGCTTGTTCTATGAAGCCTCGTATCTAGTCTGGTTCCAAACAGTTAGATCAACAGTACGTGGAACTCCTGTCTTCCTGAGTTAGGCTAAACAGATGACGGCACACAGAGAGAACTACAAAGAATTGTACCAATTTTCTACATTTTTAAATAAAATGATGAGACAGTCTTTGATTTAAAGTGGAAAAAAACCTGGGCATTTACATATTGTAATGACACATCATAGGTACTGAAGTTTTAAAAGAATGAATGAACCTTCTTCCTAAAACAAAATCAAAATACGAAGGGCACCTTAAGTTCTCACTGAGGACCACAATGGATAGGGAGGGGTGTGTGTGTGTGTGTGTGTGTGCGCGTGTGTGTGTGTGTGTGTGTGTGTGTGTGTGAGAGAGAGAGAGAGAGAGAGAGAGAGAGAGAGAGATATCTTTAACTTCCTGGAAAGAAGGACAGCTAGTCAGATTAGGAGCCTCCAGCCTGGGCACATCTGGAAAGTGGCAGTAGAAACGTTACATCTACTTGTTTATGTAGATAAAGAATGCCAGCAAAGGAAAAAAATCCCATTCCAACAAAATTACAAACAGTGCACAAAGGATTCACAACTACAAATAAATCAATGAGAATTGAAACAATATCTTCACTTTTAGAAAAGAGTATCATGACCCATCTTACTCTATTAAAATCTATTTATACTGTCTAGAATGTGAGGGAAATTGCAAATTAAAGAGGATAGGAGACTGGCTCAAGGGCTGTAAACAATAAGAGTTGATAACTGACAAGGAATTGTGAGGTTGGTAGGTTCCAGGCCTGATTATACTCCCCAAGCTTACCAAAGCATCCTCAGGACGATCGGTTGTAGCAGCTGCCTGGTAGGTGGTATGGAATAAGGACAAGGGAAGATGCAGGATATAATCAGGACAGTACCTCAAAGGGCTTACAAATCCTATCTCATGAACCCATGAAAACAGACTATCTTGAGATCAGGATGGACATAGGAGAACGTCCCTGGAAACATCCTGAACTAGCTCAGATGAGCAAGTGCTAACCTGGCCCAGCACTGGCTTCCGGGTCTGACCTGGCCCAGCACTGGCTTCCGGGTCTGACCTGGCCCAGCACTGGCTTCCGGGTCTGACCTGGCCCAGCACTGGCTTCTGGGTCTGACCTGGCCCAGCACTGGCTTCTGGGTCTTCTGCAGAGGTTGGAAGACGCTGATTCTCACTGAATGCTGATTTCACTGGGGTCCCTGACAACTGTATATGTTTGAAAATTAGATAGTTCTTAGAAGAGCAATAATAATGATTAAGGCAATGGAAGAGTTGATTTATGAGGACAGATTAAAGGAGCTAAATATGAATGGCCTGGTGAAGTGACAACTAGACGGATACATAATAGGCGTCTCTAAGGAGAAAGAATAATTATTTAGCCTGGTACAAGGGGGTATAACTAGGAATAATGAGATGAAATTAAGAATGGGAAATTTTAAGCTGAATTTCAAGAAAAACTCCCTGACGGTGTAATTTATTAGCTCATAGAATAAATTCCCCATGGAATGCTAGAGCTACGGAAACTTAATAATTGAGCTAGACAAAATACCAATAAATAACATAGATAACAATCCAGTACCTAGAAGTAGGTGGCTATAGCAATTTTTTTACTCATCTATATATTTTTTCACACTTTTCTTTAACAGTCTATTTATTATAGCAATTGTCACCCAAAGAAGTATTTAGGTAATTACCTGGATTTAACAGGTCACCTCCTTTAGTTAGGGTAAGTTAAAAATACTACTATCATACACTTTGTAGCAAAAGTGATGGCAGAAAATAAAACAAATTTTAACTACTTAATTTCAATAAAGCTGGCTTTTAGGCAGACTGGACAAATGCATTCATCTGAAAATAAAACAATATTATTCACCATCCTGTACAAAGTGAATCTCTGTGCCTTGGAGCTCATATTTTCAAAGACATGTTTATGTAAACAATTTATTGCCATAATAGAAATTAAAAAACAACAGCCTTTCTGCCTCTCGGAATGCAATTCTGTGGTCAATTACTCCTCATCAATACCAAGTTCAAATAGGCATAATGCTAACAAGCAGTTTGGTTAACAATAGACATCACTCTAATTAACCCACCCAGAATGTTCTTATCCAGACACTATTTATAATCCACACATAAGAGATACCTGCAATAAACTGTTCTCATGCTTTATAAAATCCCTTAGAGCCGGACTAACATGCAAATGTCATGTGTATCCTAGAACTGACCTACAGAGACTCTGCAGATAGGCTCAAGTCTCAGCACTTCCTTCTTTTCCTCAGCTTCAACTCTTGTGGAGCTGCTAATGAGGAGAGAAAGAGAGAGAAGTTTGAGAAATAAGGAGAGAAAGAAAACAAAAGAAAAACAGACCAGCCTATCAGAACACAGATCAGGGACCTCTCAGGATTATGATTCAGCACACTCATACCCACACTTCTAATCTGTTACTTGCCTGAGGACTCTCCTTTCTAACTTTCTTCAGAGCCAATGCACGAAAGGGAGTTCCTTCTTGCAGTTCCTCTTTTCAAAACCCAATCTTTCCCATCTTTGTCCTACAGTCTCCAAAGTCACAAAAATCCCAGTACTATGCCAGGCACACTATAAAGACAAGCTTAGGCAAGTGTTTCCTAGGTCCAAATTCATATCCCCTCCTCCCAGCCTTTGCAAGTCCACACACACAAACCTAGAGTTGGACCTTAAGTCAGTCAGGAGAAGCAATAAATAAGTTTAAATGATGTTGCTATGGACACTAAGTGAAGGAAAACCTCTTCACCGTTTCAGGTAATTTCTGGAGCTGACCAGAGAGGGATTCAGGAGGAAGGAAGGCACACTTTAGAACAAGGAAATGCCTAAGGGAATGCTTCAGCTGAAATGTCATGGAAGATGTACTACTCTGGAGATTGTAATAAAAATACTCATCACAGTAATTTCTGACTATAGTTCTATAGACAAATGAGTAAACATGTTTACGAATTGTAGTCCAAGATAAAGATGATATATAGTTTTGCTTTGGAAAAGAGATTGGGGGCCTGATCCTTTCTGCTGAGAGAGACTGCTAGTCTGCTGCCAGAAGATACCATACCCTGATGTATCCCTGGAGATCTTCTGCACTCAGGACATTTGACACCACAACCTGATGCATCCCCGGAGATGCTGCACACAGGGCAACTGAGCAACTGGTCACCAGCTTATCTACTCCCCTGAAGACACCACAGTTTGAAGGCATCCCAGGAATTCTTCTGTTCACAAGTCAACTGGGCAACAGACACCACAGTCTGGAGACCACCTGGGGGATCTGTGTCATGCAGGGCAACTGACCCAACAGACTGAAAAACTCCCTGGAGTTCTACTGCACACAGGGAAACAGAAACTACAGTCTGCGGGATCCCTGGAGAACAGCTTCACAGAGGATAACAGCTTGACTACTCCTCTGAAGACCCAACAGCAGTCTGAAGGCTTCCCAGGAAATCTACTGCAGCCATGGCAACAAATCAGCAGCTTCTCTGCCTCTCTGAAGATCCTCCAGTTGGAAGGCCCCATAGGAGGTCTGCTACAGCCAGGGCCACAGGCCTACCAGGAGACCTGAAGCAACACAGGGATAAAAGATAGAGACTCCAGACAGTGTCACCTAGACCTGCAAACACCAGGGATAATCAGATGGCAAGAGGCAAGCGCAGGATCATAACCAAAAGAAGCCAATATACATGGGCATCATCAAAACTCTGTTCTCCCACCACAGCAAACCCTGAATACACCAGCACACCTAAAAGCTGGAGGATACTGTAGAAAAGATTGACACAACTGTCAAAGAAAATTCAAATCATAAAAAACTTCTGACCCCAAACATCCAGGAAATTCAGGACACACACACACACACACACACACACACACACACACACACACACACACACACACACAAAGAAATCTAAGCATAATTGGAATAGAGGAGAACTGTTTTCCAGCAAAAAGAACCTGAAAATGTCTTAAACAAAATCATAGAAGAAAACTTCCCCAACTTAAAAAGAGAGATGGCCATAAAGGTACAAGAAGCCTATAGAACACCAAATAAATGGGCAAAAAAAAAGAAAATGCTCTCATCACATAATAAGCAAAACACTAAACACAGAACAAAGAAAGAATACTAAAAACTGCAAGAGAAAAGGGCCAAGTAATATACAAAGGTAGAACTATCAGAATTACACCAGACTTCTCAACAGAGACACTAAAAGCCAGAAGAGCCTGGTCAGAGGTCATGCAGACTTTAAGAGAACACAAATGCCAGCCCAGGCTATTATACCTAGCAAAACTGTCAATCAACATATATGGAGAAAGCAAAATATTCCAGGACAAAACCAAATTCAAACAGTATCTATCTCCCAATCCAGCCCTACAGAGGATCCTAAAAGGAAACCTGCAACACAAGGAAGGTCCTTACACCAAAGAAAAGACAAGATATTAAGCATCTTAAAAGACAGCCAAAAGGCAACAACCACAAACACATAAAGCCACCTACCAAAAACAAAACAAAACAAAACAAAAACCCCAAAAACCCACCAAAAACAAACAAACAAAAAACCAAAAAAAACCAAAAAACAAACAAACAAACAAAAAACCCCGAAAAAAACCCAAAACAACAACAACACAGGAACCAATAGTCATCTGTCTTTAATATCTCTCAATATTAATGGACTCAAGTCACCAGTCACCTATAAAAAGACATAAGCTACAAACTAGATACCCAAAAATATCCAGCATTTTGTTGCATCCAAGAAACACACCTCAATAACAAAGACAGCATCTCAGTGTAAAGGATGGAAAAAGGTCTTCCAAGCAGATGGTCCTAAGAAACAAGCTGGAGCTGCTATCTAATATCCAATAAAATAGACTTTCAACCAAAATTTATCAAGCGTGATGAAGAAGGACACTTCATATTCATCAAAGGGAAAATCCACCAAGACAAAGTCTCAATTCTGAACATCTATGCCCCAAATGCAAGGGCACCCACATTCATAAAAGAAATTTTACTAAACCTCAAAACACACATAGAACCTCCCACAATAATAGTGGGAGACTTCAACACCCCACTCTCACCAATGGACAGGTAATTGAAACAGAAACTTAACAGAGATGCAGTGAAACTAATAGAGGTTATTAACCAAATGGATTTAACAGATATCTACAGAATATTTCATCCTAAAACAAAAGAATACACCTTCTTCTCAGCACCTCATGGGTACCTTCTCCAAAATTGACCATATAACTGATCACAAAATAACCTTCAACTGATAAAAGAAGATTGAAATAATCCCACGCATACTATCAGATCACCATGGCCTAAGGCTGCCCTTCAATAACAGTAAAAACAACAGAAAGCCCACATACACATGGAAGCTGAACAACTCTCTACTCAATGATAACCTGGTCAGGGAGAAATTAAAGACTTCCTGGAATTTAATGAAAATGTTGACAAATCACATCCAAACTTTTGAGACACAATTAAAGCAGTGCTAAGAGAAAACTTCATAGCACTAAGTGCCCTGGTAAAGAAATTGAAGAGATCTTTCACTAGCAACTTAACGGCACACCTGAGAGCTCTAGAACAAAAAGAAGCAAACACAACCAAGAGGAGTAGATGGCAGGAAATAGTCAAACTCGGGGGCAGAAATCAACCAAATAGAAACAAAGAGAACAAAACAAAGAATCAGTAAAACTAAAAGATGGTTCTTTGAGAGAATCAACAAAGTAGATAAACCCCTAGCCAAACTAACTAAAGGGCCCAGAACCAGTATCCAAATTAACAAAATCAGAAATGAAAGGGAGACATAACAACAGAAACAGAGGAAATTCAAAAAAAATCATCAGATCTACTAACAAAAGCCTATACTAAACAGAACTGGAAAATGTAGATGAAATGGATGATTTTCTAGACAGATATCACATACCAAACTTAAATCAAGAGCAGGTAAACTATCTAAACAGACCCATACGCCATTAAAAAAAAATAGAAGTCATTAAATCCTCCCAACCAAAAAAATCCTAGACGAGATGGAATTCTACCAGACCTTCAAAGAAGACCTAATACCAATATTCCTCAAACTATTCCATAAAGTAGAAACAGAAAGAACACTACCTAATTCATTCTATGAAGCCACAATTACTCTGATAAATTAACCACAGAAGGATCCAGTCAAAAAAGAGAATTTCAAACCAATCTCACTTATGAATATCTATGCCAAAATACACAATAAAATTCTTGCAAACTGAATCCAAGAACACATCAAAGCCATCATTCAACATGATCAAGTAGACTTCATCCCAGGGATGCAAGATTGGTTCAATATATGAAAATCCATTAACGTAATCCACTATATAAACAAACTCGAAGAAGAAAATCACATGATCATTTCCTTAGATGCAGAAAAAGCATTTGACAAAATATAACACTACTTAATGTTAAAAGTATTGGAGAGATCAGGAATTCAAGACCCGTACCTAAATATAAAGGCAATTTACTGCAAACCAATGGCCAATATCAAATTAAATGGAGAGATACTTGAAGCAATCCCACTAAAATCAGTAACAAAAAAAGGATGCCCACTCTCCCTATATCAATTCAATATAGTACATGAAGTGCTAGCTAGAACAATAAGAAAACAAAAAGAGATCAAGGGGATACAAATTGGCAAAGAAGAAATAAAGGTATGACTATTTGTAGATGAGATGATAATATACATAAGCGACCCCAAAAATTCTACCAGAGAACTTCTCCAGCTGATAAACAACTTCAGCCAAGTGGCTGGGTAGAAAATTAACTCAAATAAATCAGTAACCTTCTTTTATACAAATGATAAACTGGCTGAGAAAGAAATTAGGGAAACAATTCCCTTCATAGTAGTCATGAGAGATCTCCCATGCTCATGGATTGACAGAATTAATATAGTAAAAATGGCCATCCTACCAAAGGCGATCTACAAATTCAATGCAATCACCATCAAAATCCCAACACAATTCTTCAAAGACATGGAAGGAACAATTTTCAAATTCATCTGGAAAGGCAAAAAACCCAAAATAGGGAAAAAATTCTTTACAATAAAAGAACAGCTGCGGGAAATCACTATCCCTGACCTCAAGCTCTACTACAGAGCAATAGTGATAAAAACTGCATGGTATTGGTACAGAGACAGACAGGCTGATCAGTGAAATGGAATTGAAGACCCAGAAATAAAATCACACAATTACCCACACTTGATCTTTGATAAAGAAACCAAAAATATACAATGGAAAAAAGAAAGCATCTTTAATAAATGGTGCTGGTTCAACTGTTGGTCCCCATGTAGAAGAATGCAAATTTATCCATTCTTATTGCCCTGTATAAACCTCAAGTGCAAAGACCTCAAAATAAAACCAGATACAATGAATCTAATAGAAGAGAAAGTGGGAAACAGCCTTGCACTCAATGGCACAGGGGGAAATTTCCTAAACAGACCTCTAACGGCTCATGCTCTAAGATCAAACACTGATAAATGGGACCTCATGAAACTGGCAAGCTTCTTATAAGGTAAAGGATATAGTCAATAAGTCAAATCAGCAACCTATAGATTGGAAAAAAGTTATTCACTAACCTCACACTTGATAGAGGGCTAATATCCAAAATATAAAGAACAAAAGAAGCTAGCCACCAAAACAAACAAACAAACAAACAAACAAACAAACAACAAAAAACAAAAACAACCCAATCAAAACATGGGGTATAGAACTAAACCTAGAATTCACAACAGAGGAATCTCGAATAGCTGAGAAGCACCTGAAGAAATGTTCAAAGTCTCTAGTGATCAGAGAAATGCAAATCAAAACAACAACAGCTTCCACCTTACATCAATCAGAGTGGCTAAGATCAAAACCTCAGGTGACAACTCATGTTGGTGAGGATGTGGAGAAAGAGGAACACTCCTCCATTGATGGTGGGATTGCAAAATGTTGGAAATCAATCTGGAGGTTCCTCAGAAAATTGGAAATAGATCTACTTGAAGATCCAGCTATACTACTCTTGGGAATATACTCAAAAGATGCCCCAGCATGCCACAGGGGCACGTGTTCCAGTATGTTCACAGCAGCCTTGTTTCTGACAGCCAGAAATTGGAAACAACTCAGAAGTCCTGCGACAGAAGAATGGATACAGAAAATGTGGTTCATTTACACAGTGGAACTCTACTCAGCTCTTAAAAATGAGGACATCTTGTGTTTCGTAGACAAATGGATAGAACTAGAAAATATCCTGACTGAGGTAAGTCAGACCCAAAAAGACATGAATGGCATTTACTCACTAATAAATGAATATTAGCAAAAAACAAAAAATGGTAACGAATACCCAACATACAGTCCACAGAACTAAAAAAGGTCAACAAGCTGAAGGGCCCAAGTGAGAACTCCTCAGTACCACTTTGGAGGGAAAAGAAAGGGGGTAGGGAGGGATCTTTGAGGGATAGGGTACAGTGGGGGCTAAGAGTGGAACATGATCTGGTATTTGGTGAGGGAAAAAGACTGAAGCCCTGAGGGCCAGCAGAAAGAATGGAAATAGGCAACCTGGGTAGGTAGGAGGTTGGGAGGACCCTCCAGAATCTACCAGAGACCTCGGACGTGAGAGACTCTCAGGAATCATAGGGACCTTAGATGAAATGTCCTACAGTGGGGAGAGGGAACTTGTAGAACCCACCTCCAGCAGCAAGACAAGGCATCAAGTGAGGAATGAGGTTGCCATCCTACAGTTAAAACTCTGCCCCATAATTCTTCCTGTCTGAAAAAAATGCAGGGATGGAGAAGAGCCCAAGGAAAAGAAGGTACAATGACAGGCCCAAAGTGGGATCCAGCTCAATGGGAGGCCCCAAGGTCTAACACTATTATCGAGGCCATGGAGCACTCACAAAAAGAGACCCATCAAGACTGCCCTCCGAAGACCCAACAAGCAGCTGAAAGAGTCAGATGCAGATGTGTGCACCCAACCAATGAACAGAAGCTGCTGACCCCTGTGGTTGTATTAGGAAAAAGCTGGAAGAAGCTGAGGAGAAGGGTAACCCTGTAGGACCAGCAGTCTCAATTTAACTTAGAACCTGGACTTTCTCAGACACTGGGCCACCAAGCAGGCAGCATACACCAGCTGATATGAGGCCCCCAACACATATACAGCAGAGGACTGCAGGATCTGGGTTCAGTCAAAGATGCACCTAACCCTCAAGAGACTAGAGGCCCCAGGGAGTTTAGAGGTGGGGTGGGGGATTGGAGGGTGGGGACATCCTCATGGGGACAGGGGGGCTGGGATGAGGTATGGGATGTTGAACAGTTGGAGGGTAGACTGAGAAGGGAATACAATCTGGAGTGTAAAAAAATGTCTAAATAAAAAGAAGGGATATATATATATATATATATATATATATATATATATATATATATGAATGAGAGATTGGGAAGACAACAGGTAATTTCACAAATGATGCAGAATGCTATGTGAGGAGGGCAGGGCAGTGCAAATAATCAAAGCCCATCTAAATCAGAGAAGAGAAAGGGAATGTTAATGCTGCGCTGCACAGTGGGGGACCTGTGGGATCCAAAGGAGAGGTGTCTAGATCCATCACAGGTATGGGGTGGAAGGACCAGTGTTAAGTTTGGAGTCTTCACAGAGTTTGTTTGATGCAACATCAATTCTGTTGGATATTCAAATGTTTCTTAAGAAAAAAAGTTTAGGAAATGTTGGGTTACACAACATTCATTCAGTAAAGGGCTTTTACAGTTGCACACTATCATGTGCTACACAAATGTCTAGTTTTCCACTCTTCTCAGTACCTTGTATATCATAATATATAAAAACTCTGTCCTCAACTTAATACTCTGTGAAACAAGAAACCTCCCTCATGTGGCATCTTCAAACCTAACGGTTACTAGGAAATGCTACTTGAGGCCTGAAGAACCACGGGTTAAGAAGCATGGGTGGGGCAGGCAGATGTGTGATGAACTGTTCTATACCAGTGGTGGCAGAAGGGATGGGAAGAAGAATTCCTTTGGGAAATGATGACCTTAAAGGAGAAACTCTACACAGGTCTGTGTTTAGTAGACAATCTTATATGAAAGAAAGCATAAGACTCATGCAAAAGTGACGGAAGAATATATGGGTCAGACAATACAGATGACAGAAAAAAATCACACACGTTCATATAAGTGATTTCTGTGGAATCTTGAATTGAAACCAACTTAGGCAGAAAGTGAAGAGGAATAAAACATAAATAACTTCTAAGACTAACCAGGAAGACACAAAGAGACAATATAGTAATCTAAGCCTTTGGGTAATTTACAAAAAAACTAAACCAAATCAAACCAAAAAACCTATTCACTGTTGCCCAACAATGTGTTAGAAATTAATTACAAAATTAACATTTTTAGAATTTACTCACATAAGCAAATAACAAAGATAATTAAAAGATCATGTTCGCCCACATGTCTCCAATACATCAATTATATGGTAAGCAGATTTATATACTTTCTAATGTATCTATAAAGTATAAAAGCAAACCTCTTGACACAGAATTTGATTATATACACATTCTCTCTTTACCTCCTGCAATGCTATCTTTACTAAATAGAAGAATCATAAGCAAAAAAAAATTGCATGTTAATTATAACTGTATGTTTATAAGCCACAGTATTAAGGAGAGAGTTCTATTCTTGGTTGATTGGTTGGCTGGGATATGGAGGCATGCTCTATTTCACTGGTGATGACTAAGGCAATTATTAGTAAAATAGGTGGCACATGTCCATGAAAGTTGTTTGAACAGACTCAAGTCACAGATGAGCCAGTCCTAATCCCACACACTCAGCACAAGCATTTTGGAGAATGAGAAATCAAATATTATTATGATGATTGAGACTGGTTCTCTGTCTGTCTGTCTGTCTGTCTGAACAGTTAATATTTGATATCAGAGTAAAAATTTGTCTTCTGTGGTGTAAACATTCAACGGTAACATGAAATACTGACAGCTATCTTGAGAAGACAGGAGGTAAGAGTATCTTCCTTGGACAAGACAGATTTGTAATAAGAAATGAGCATCCACAAAAATTAGTTTCAGTTAAAATTAACAAGAAGATATCATCCAACTATTCATAGGCTCAAGAAACGCATGTTGAAACTGAAATAGGATCTGTAATCACCAGACAGGCCTCATTAGTTGTATCTGGTGCCAGAGACAAGACAAACTTAGTAAAGACAGACTTCCAGAAAAGACAGAGTAAGAGCCTATGGCCTCCTCTCCCACTGTGAGGGCTGATTTCCTGACACCTCCCCTTTAAATGACTAGGTATAAGGCGCTCCTAAGGAAACAGCAGTTCTGTTCCAATGAGCCTATGCCTACTTGCTTGCATTTTCCACCATGTTTGTAAGAGTAATTTCTACAAATCTCCACTTAGGGGCTAACTTTCCTTTCACCATTTGCTTATATGGACTCTCTTGGAGCAGTGTGTCAGACTAGTATTATTTATCTTAAATGGTTATGTCTAAAATTCCCATTCTCTCTTAGTTTCAAAGTGTTTTAGATTGTATACTTTGCTAATTTAAGTGCCTACTTGTATGAGCAATTTACTTACCCAATTTTATAAAACTCCTTTAGGATATAGTCTTCTTACACAGAAATTCAAAGTCCTTATGCATGTCTGACAGTATGAAAGCTACCTTGCATCTGTGCTAACACGAATGTCTCCTTATCTCTACTGCTCTGACAAAGATGCTCTCTAAGGTGACACCTAAATTCTGGTTTATACAAGATTTCCTCTAGTAATTCAATAGCTAGGAAAATCCCTAGGTAAACTTTCCAGAATAGAATTTTCTCTCTCCAGTGGAGGTAGGCTTTCTTAGGTTATATTTCTTTTTCCTTCTTTCCCCCTAGTCTCCTACTGGCACTGTGGGCCTCTATGCAGCCTTCTGGTCACTTTAGTCTTTGACACATCATCTAATGCTGGGATTATTCTTAAGGTCATGTTGGGTATAACTGCATTCCTCAATCTTTGGTAAATAAGTCATTGCACTCAATAATCAGAGAGATTTATTTTATGTACAAGGGGTCACCAATATCATCATCTTTGTTGTCCTTTGTCTTTTTCTTTTACAGTGATTAAATCCAGACTTTATACTAGACAAATGCTCAACCACTGCAGCCCACCACAACATTTAAAAACTAAACTGTGTTTTATGAAACCATCAATCAACACTTCACAAACTGCATAATTTACTCATCGATTCTTTAGTAGCTCAGAACTTCTACTTATCCATCTTGTTTAATGATGGTTAAGCACTACGGTCTGAACGTGGAATGTTCCGTCCATTGTGCTCATGCTCTGAAGGCTTGTCCCCAGTGAAGAGCACTACTGCAGACTGTGGGACTTTCAGAAGGCAAGCAGATGGTAGCACCTGGTGTCAGCCGAGGGGCTGAAGCCACCATCCCTTGAGATCCAGTGTTTTCTGTTTCCTTCCATGCAACCGAGTAGCTGCTATCGCCTTCCCACCTTGGATTGGCGAATTCCACTACTGGCTCTTGCTACACTGAACTCTGCCATGATGTTCTAAACTTTCCATGAGCCAAAAAAAAAAAAAAAAAAAAAAAATCCTGTTTTTTTTCCCGTTAAGTTGTCTCTGTGGCATACTTGGCCACAGCAATGCAACAGTCACTAACATGGGCAAAGCACAGTCTCCACGTGCATTTGAAGTAGTTTCTTCCAAACTAGAGGAGTAAGCTATTTTACATGCACATGATTGACTTGCTTCGTAAGTATTTACTTTTCAGCAAGTAATTATTCTCTCTACTCCTGGAATCCCATGTCTCATTAAAAATTAATAAAACATGGACACTTGGAAGGAGATCTGGAAGTGGCCTTCACTCATGTGCTTTATTCCAAGATTCTTTTTCTCCCTCCTGGGAGGAGACATTATTTAAAGGTTTAAAAAATGGTGGGAAAAATGTACTAGAATTAAAGAGGGAATCACTTCCCTCTTTCTAAACATATTTAGGCAGGGTTTCCATTTGGAGTGTGACAAGATTTTTAAGACTATAATTTCAGTATTTCTCTCTTCCTTTCCCTTTCTCCAAATTCTTCTATGCACCCTTCCCCACTCTCCTTCAAATCCAGGGCTACTTTCTGACTGACTGTTATTGCCTACATACCATATATGTGATATGCATACTGTGGTGTTTGAATAAGAATGGCTTTCATTGGCTGGTATATTTGAATACTTAGTCACCCAGGAGTAACACTATTTAAAAGGGATTAGGTATGGCCTTGTTGGAGGAAGGGTGTGACTGGGGTGTCTTTGAGGTTTCTGAAGCTCAGGAAAGACAGTCTCTCTCTCTAGGTCCTCTGCTTATGGATTAGGATTCGTTCTTTACTCCTAGTGCCATGTTTGCCTGTGTGCCACCATGCTCCCTGCCATGGTGGGAATGGACTGTAAGCCTCTGGAGCTGGAAGCAAGTCCCCAGTTAAATGCTTTCTTTTCTAGGAGTTAAGGTGTCTCCTCAGAGCAACTGAATAGTGACTAAGACATATATATCCTTTTAGTTCATACAATGTTACTTTCTGTATGTTTTCAGGCATTTCCTGGATAATCAGTTGTGCTCGTCCCTGGGGGAAGAGCAGCTCTCCTGTACCCAGCTTTTTGCAGTTGACCATAGCTATCTGGGCTTTTCCTTGTCCACTTGCCAGGCTCACTGGTATGCCAGGATTTTTATTAGATAGTGTGGTGGGAAAAAAACTAGCTCCAACGCCATGATAGGTGAAACTTCCTGAAAAGGAAACTAGGGAAATAACTAAGTGGGAGGTGCTATATCTAGGCTGACAGTGACAATAAGTAAGAGAACACCATCAAAGTAAGCTGAAAGTCAGAGCTGAGAATACGGGCATTTAAAAGAAAGTATACGTAAGTTCTGTTTCTCATTGTCACTTAAAACAAAAACAAACAAACAAACAAACAAAAAGAACAAAGACCCAAGTTTCAGTAAAGACATTTTTCTTAAAAATATGTTTTGTCTTCTGATCTATCCCATGACAATGAGGCTAGTTGTAGACATTTCCAAGAAGTTCAAGCTTCTCGTCAAGCATAAGGTTTTCCTTGTTGTTAATCAGCGAAGCAGAATGAAGAGTAACACAGGGCTCTAGGCATGTTATCTGGTTTCAAATTCCAGGCTCTGCTACATTTAGGCTGTCTTGAGAAGTCTTTTCATTAAGTACCAATTAACTTGTTTGTAATAGGGAAATGATAACGCTGTGTTGTAGAACTGTGCTTTCATACGGGTTAGCACATGCCAAGAACTCTGTCGACTTTCACAATAAAAACGGGTGCCAGTGGTGAGAGGCTCATGATAGTATTTACTGTTACCAGAGGGGCTCTGGACATCCTGCGCACTCCTGCACACGGATATACTCATGCTTCCTTTAAAATTCCTTTCACATTATACTTTAGCCACCCATTTAAGACAAGCAGTTACAATGCTGTCTTCCTTTATAAATGAGGTAGAGATTTATGTCCATGCCATAGGGACACATAAACTACAGAAAAATCAAACAAACATATTCCTCCACATTTCTCTCACATAGCATTCTTTTCTGTTTTCCATTTTTCCTCCAATTTTCTTTCACCATCTCTTTTCCCTTTAAACTCCATACAACTAGAAAAAAAATCAGAAAATGTAAAGAACCAGTTTCCATCTCATGCATGAACATATGACATCAGAAGTTCATCTCCTATCTCCTCCTCTCTCTTTTATTGAATGTTATAATTCTCATTCTACTGCGGTCTAATATGTAAGCTACATAAACCAGCCTTAGTCAGAACTAATATTAGAAGACAGTGTTATCAATTTTACATTTGAAATAAAAGTATGCAAAGTAAATATGCAAAAAAGATAATAGTTAATTAGAAACATCTGATATGCAGGGCCATTTCTACACTACAATCAAGGTTAAGAATGGTCTGAAAAAACAAGAGGAAACAGGGAATAAAAAAAGATTTAGAGAAAAAAAGTCATCCACTATTCAACCAAAATTATGAGTGCTAGATGGCAGGCCAAGTGGCCAGCCGCCCACGTGGCACTCAGCGTGGGAGCTGCCCCGGTGGAGAAGGGAGCTGGGTGGAGCTGCAGCAGAAGCCACATCTGGAGAGGCCTGGCTCCAGGGCCGCACTAGACGAGGACGCACAGCTCTGCTCTCATGAAGGTCAGAAGGTTACCAGGTACAAAGTGAGGGACGGCCAGTTGCTATGGTTTGGGTTATTTTTTTAAATATGCTACTGAAAGGTGGAGGTCGGAGACTCTGGGAAGATGGGTAGTAAGGAAAGGTCTTCAGGTAATCTGGGACCTGCCAAGGAAAGTAGTGCTTATGAGGTCCTTCTGTAACTGTGGCAAGGAATTAGTAATATAGAAGGCTGAGTTTGCCCCACCCTCCCTCTCTGTTCTGCTTTAAGATAAGACTGCTTTTTCACATATTCCCACCATATGTGACACCATCTGCCATGCTGAGCAGAAGCCAATCCAATGGAGATGTCTGATCTTGCACTTTGAACTCTAAAACTGAAAGCAACATAAACCTTTTCTTTGCATATGCTGGCTACCTCAGGTATTTGATTGTAGTATTGCAAAGTTAACTAACAGAACTCTAACCAGGAAACCCACAAATCACGTATGTGAATGGCCTACCATATGACAGACATGATCCAGAAGGGAAAAGTAAAAATAGTGAGAGCACTAATTGCAGGGGGACAGGCAGGAAGCTGGGGTGAAGAATGATGGAAGATGTGACCAGACATATCAGAAGGGGAGGCTTTTGTCCTTAATAATGCAAGTGGAGGGGCTAAACGCCCTTTGGGGAGTGTCGGGTCAGCAGGGTGTGCATAAACACTCCAGCAGTGATGAAGAACAGTTTAGTATAAATGTAGCAAAGCCAACAATAACATACAACTCCTTCTGCTGTTCGAATCCCCCCAAAATGATGGGTGACGGAAGAGACTCTTATTACAAGTGGGAAAAAGGGAAATGTCACTAGAACAACACGCCTGTGGAGTTTCAGAAGAATGGAATCCAAATGGAGCCATGGTCCTGAACGGAGAACAGAGAGAACAGGCCACTCAGCTCAAGTGAGCAGCCATGAGTGTGGGTGTTATCCCAAGAAGCTCTGAAAGGATCAAGACCTGTCTGCTCTAGGGGTCCACAGAGGTGGAGTAGCGAAGCAGGGCAGAAGCACACTTGACACAATTCTGCGTAAGGCAATGCCGAAGCTTTTTATTACGTCTCCCACCAACCACCTATTTCTCTGTCTCCTTCCAAATCAAGGGCAGAAAGGAAGATCTCTAACTAGAGGGCTTAGGCCAGGGACCAGGCAAGGACTGTGGCAAGGGCGAGTTACAGAAAAGGGAAATGAACCCATTCGCCAGTGGCTTTCTAGTAACCCTTCCCCACTTTATTCCCAGGTAGTTTGAGATGTGCTTTCAGGAGACTGTCCAAGCTTTTCTCTGGAAACTAACTGGACTGACCTAGAAAAAGAGTAAGTGGTGAATCAGAAAACAAGTTGATCATGGTTTCACTGAAGAGAATGGTCAGCAGTGAACAAATTCTGGTTCCAAAGAACTAATAGCCTTCTGAAGTCTTGCTCTAAAATAAAATGGATCTAAGTGACATGAGGAAGTCCTTTTTAAAAAATAAAACTTTTATGTGTACACATGTGTATTTGGGTGAATGTACGACCACAGGGGCACGGCTTCCTGTGTCAGAAGAGAGTTTCAGATCCTTTGGGACTGAGTAGCTGGGTGTGAACTGTCTGAAAAGCATGCTGGAAACTGAACTCTGGTCTTCTGGAAGAATGAGATGTGCTCCTAACCACCAAACCATCTCTGCAGCCCCCAGGAGACCTTTTAAATAGGAGTAATAAGCTAGACAAATAAAAAATGATTAATATAACTTAAAGAAAAAAACCTGCTACAATGTAGAAAACAGAACGCAACAAAAAATTCTATATAGTATGTTTCACAATATTAACATTTTGCAGACATGGGAGGAAAACCAAAATCTAATAGGAAAGGACATCTAAAAACAAAACAAAACAAAGCTAGTGGTTAAGAAATATTATATGGTGAGGTAGTTCAGTGGCTAAGCAAATGGTAGGAGAGAAGTTTGGATTCCCAGAAAGCCATGTAAGTACTGACTGAACTTGTCTGCCCATCTGTGACTGTGGCCTCCTAAGGTGGAGAAAGGGTATCCAGAACAGGCTGTGCAGCAAGAAAGCCCGAGCCTTGAGCTGTGAGTATGAGCACCAGCCCTGATGGAGTAGTGGAGGAAGAACAGTTGAATGCTCTGGCACAGCTGTGGATACAAGGGAGCCACAGACAGGCAAAGCGATGGGAACTACTCACCATACATGCACAGGCAAGCATGCAGACACTACATGCACATGAGAAACTCAAACAATAAGAATATATAACTAAGGGAAAGAAGAGCTGAAGAACTGAATGAGAAAAACCTTGTGGGGGCAATAAAGAACAGCTATGACAAATAACTTTGTATTGATGAGATGGAGAACCCAACTAAAGAAAGGAGAAGAAAATTCAATCCAAGTATAATCACTCAGTAATTTGAAAGCATGCAGGTGTTTTCCTGTATTCTTCTGGTGAGGTGCAGTGCATACCTGGATTCCTAACATTTGAAAGGATGGGCTAGAGGCCAGGCAGGGCTAATAGAACAAAACAAAACCAAACCACTAAAGAAACACTCCAATGGTAAGAAGTTGTGACAGAGTGCATATTTTTAAAAGACAAAAAATTTAAAATGTAAAGAATAAAAAGTTTTATCAGTTGTGGATGCTGAGGAACTCAGGAAGCTAAGATATAAGGGCTGGAAATAAAAATTTTGGTATCTATTTTGAAATGTCTTTTGTTCTTTCTGACCTTGTAATCTAAATACTTGTGTTATTTTGAGAATTATTCATTTTAGGAATTTTTGACATCTCATGCAATGATTTATTTCAGTACTAAAATTTCTAATTTTTCCTTCTTGATCTCCTACTTGTGTTGGATTATTATCTTCCTGAATCTAAACATCCCTTTTCTACTTTCAATCTCTTTTTCATGAAGAACATGATGAATTAACTCAAAATGGTCTGGGAACAACTAAAGATATACAAAAGGGGACAATGCGAAGAGAACTGACTCCAAGTTTGACTTTCTGAACAAACACCCAGCATTTTCAGTGTTAAGATGTTCTTTTCACTGTGCATCTAGCATGTTTCACAGAGGGTCCACCTACATGCAGATATTTGCTCTTAGAATAACAAAATTACAACAGTGTATCACCTACAAGATATACTAGTGTAAAGACAGCACAACGCTTGGGGGTAACAAGTCACTGTCTGATCTCATGTAAGGCCCATTCCACAAGATGGAACCCATACCTGACGCCACTTGGCAGACCAAGAACCACAGACTAGAGAGCTCAGGGACTGAGGGTAAAACCAGACATAACTGCTCTATTAAAGTAATGCCACACAAAATAACTCCTAATGCCATTCTGCTATACTGAGAGATGAGTGTCTTACTCAGCTATCATCAGTGCTTCCTCCTGCAGTACATGAGAACAATACAGAGACCCACAGTCAGACATTGTGCATGCGCGCACACACATAGGCACACGCACATATACAGGCACAGACAGACAGACAGACAGGTAGATGCACACACACACACACACACACACACACACAGAGAGAGAGAGAGAGAGAGAGAGAGAGAGAGAGAGAGAGAGAGAGAGAGAGAGACAGAGAGAGAGAGAGAGAGAGAGAGAGAGAGAGAGACGCACACCATGGGACACTCAGCATTAAACAGGATGTGCTCATCAAATCCCTCCCCTCAGGATTCAGGGAACCCCTGAGAAGAGGAGATGGAGGCAGCAAGGCCTTCTAAACACACAGGACCAACCCATAGAGGAACTCACAGAGACTGTGGCAGCATACATAGGATCTTCACGTGTCTGCACTAGAGGGGGCCCAAGAGTTGAAAGGGGAAGTGGACACAAGTCTCCATCCCCAATCCAATCCAGCACTAATTCCAATGGATTAGTAGTTGCAAATGAAAAGGGAGTCTCACTGGGGAAACAAACTACTGTTAAGGTTAGGCTGTACGTTCAGCAGTAGATGACCACCAGAAAACAAATTCAATGTCATCTTTGGAAGTTTTTTTATCCCATATCCTGTAAGGGCATTTTCTTTTTTAAAAATTATCCTTTTTTTTTTTTTTTTTTTTTTTTTACCCCCCGTCCCTCATTTAGGTCCTTAGTGTAGATATTATTGTACGGCTTCTAGTTTAGCACTTGTATGGTGTTCCTTAGTGTGCAAATGAGAGTTTCTGCATCAGTATCTGCTTCTTGTGCCTCTTCATGGGCTCTTTTCCTTTTTATTTGCTTTGTCCTATTCTGATGTGCTTGTTTTTGTTTATCTTACTATATTATGTTTTCTTATTATCCTAAAGATGCCCATTATTTTTCTAATGAGACAGAAAGGGGGTGAATACGGAGGGAGGGGGAGCCAGGGAGAAACAGGGAGGAGTGGAGGGAAAGGAGACATAATCAGGATATGTAGTACAGGCCTGACTTCCCCCTTTTCAAGCTTATACTACTGATTTATATTATTATTATTATTATTATCATTATTATTTATAATCATTACTATCATATTGTGTATAGTGGTAAAAGGGAGAGTTGGCTGTCGGGGTATGCACATGAAGGTCAGAAGACAACTTTGTAGAATCGATCCTCTCCTTCTGCCACGTGGGTTTGAAGGGGTGAGCATTTGCCCACAGATCATCCTGCTATTCCAACCTTTTTAAATAAATAAAGTACTGACTGCTTACAGTTTATACAATGCACATCTTCTTCAAGAATGTGAAAATTATGCTGAGGTTCAACATTATTCACAGAAGAAATTTTACTTCTTACTTTGAAATATCATGACTTTGAATAGTGGGTTTATAAATACAGCAAATACTCTCATGAGAGGCTTACATCCATTCAGTTTTCCTTAATTATTACACTGTATCACAGGCACGCAAATGTACGAATGCACCTTTAAAGACTTCAGTATTTAAATGTAAATAGAAATGGTTTATCTTTAGTACATAACATATTAGAAAAAGTCACCACTTAATGGAATATAAAACTCAAGGAATTCTCATACAAACTTAAGTAATCACTTCATAACTTAGCTATATTTTATAAACTACTTTAAGGTACACTATCACCTGAATTGTCAATAATCTCATTTACATACAGTTGATACTTCAATCATTTATACTAGGACATAACTGAGTCCTAAAAGTGTCAAAAGCCGTATTATTTTAGAACTGAAAGTTAGTTTGGGAGTACAGACAGCAAATGGCCAGATGGCCCTGCAGTAAACTGCTGAAAGCCATTTAAAACCAATCCATGTGGAGATGTATTCCAACAGAGAGCTATAGGCAACACGCCAACAAGATACCGAAAGACTTGTGACAATATCTTTGTTAGCCATAAATAACATTTTAATTTTATAGAACTCAAATTAAAACAAACCTCTCTCTCTCTCTCTCTCTCTCTCTCTCTCTCTCTCTCTCTCTCTCTCTCTCTCTAACTTCTCAGTAGTAAATATATGAGTACAATCAAGTAATCAAGAGTGTTACCTCACAGGGTTCCAGCCATGGTGGATGCTCAGGGACAGCTGCCGAGTGAAGGAGTTAGAAAGGCTATGCACACACTTCTCTATGCTCGGTCCCGTCCTGATTGCTGCTTTATACTGATGTGCAGGGTGGGAACTTCAGTGACACTCTATTTAGGTAGTTTGCATATATGAAGTAGAAAGGGGTGAGGTTTAAGGGTAGTGTCTTGATAAACTTACATAAAGGTACAAATACCACAGCTACTGATTAAGCAAGCTCAGTTCTTTACTTCTGATATTCAATGCAAATGATATACAAAATAAAGATTCATTAAAGAGTGACTGCCACACCAACAGCAAAGAGAATGAAGACCTGCTATGCAGTATTTTCAGAGATATTGAATTTGTTGTCACTAAGGTCAACAAACTACTTCGAAGGACTGCCTACTGTGACATGGAAAAAGCTTTGTAAGTCTTCTGACATACTGGACTGAAATAGGGTTAGACGTCTAGAAGAAATGAGTATCCACTTATTGATGGCCAAGGCCACAACTGACAGACAGCCTCTGTGATAGGTGGAAATTTACAGTACAAACATAACATCATGCTGAGGACTTTCCCCATCATCTTAGCATTGCAGCTTAGGTCCTACTGCGGAAGATGATACATACAACAGTAGGTAGAGGTGCTAGGGGCAGATCTTCAGGACTTCTGGGGCAAAGTGATTGGCAACATCACTCTCTACCATCCCAAATGAGAAAGGGGTGAAGACTGGAGAGAAGGACACTGGCCAGGCAAGCAGCCTGGGCACTGATCCCTAGCAGGATGCCTGCCACGCTGCCCAAACATAACAGTCTGGATGCTTCCACTCCAGCAGCAGCACACAGGGGAACTCTCAGTAGCTGGGAGTGGCTCTTGTGAGATCAGCAGTATAAAAAGAGGGCATTAACAGATGTTTGCCAAAACCAGAACAAACAGAAAAGCCATGAAGCCCCCTATTTATATTATGTGGAAGGAAAAAGACACTTGATTTTCTTTCCCTTTTTCTTTTCTCCTGTAGACTTGGTTGAGGGGAATCAGTATTGATGAATGGAGACAGTGTCAAGAATCCTGCCTTCAGGATGAGGGCCATGTCGTACACCTGAGACCTGTACACGATGCCAGATCATGTAGACAGGGGTTCTTCGAACAGCCAGCCTTCATCAGGCTCTCTCCCTCTCTGTCTGGTAAGTTACAGAGTAGACACAAAAGCACTTACTTTGTGCCCACAAGAGTACTACTTTGCTATTGTCCAACAGAAGGCATGTGGCAGCCAAGAGGGCTCCTCAGAAAGCACAGGTCATTGACTCTGGAGTCCCTTGTTCCCTCCTCTCTCCTCCTGGAGCTGGAGAGACGGGACATGATAGAGAGTGTGTGACTGATGTCTAAACAGAAGGATTCTAACAGCTCTAGACCAGTAACAGCCTCCTTTCTATTTCTACCCCTGCCTTCAATTACACTCTCAGAGCTTCTTTCCCTTCTGATTGGTGGCAACATGCACAGTTTTCATGGCTTTCTTGATTTTTATTTTCTGCTATTGCATTTCTGTCTGTCCAACATTATAATCCAGACAGAAACACTTTTTCAAATAAGGTACAAAAGGTGCCAGCCATGTATATGAAAACAAAACACTTCGATTTATTACATAAGAAGTGTTATAAAGAGAATTGGAATGGAACCGCAAAAGTGTCAGGGACATCTGAATACATCAGCAGGGTTCTGGACAGGTTAGCGCTCTACTCTGTCTGAGGAGCTGAGACTTAAAGCAATTCAGTGAATAGCTTCGTGTTTCCTCATCTTCTAAGGGATGCTAATACCAATACCTTTATCAGATCTGGGAAGGCTAAATAAGGCTTCCTTCCTTTATTCTGTCTGTACGGTCATAATTTACTGCAGTGAGAACGTACTACTTATACTGGGAAAATACACAAGCTATTTCAATTACACTATAAGAAGGAGAGCGTCTGTGAGGGATAGGGAGGTAGTGGCATGCTTCTTCTGTTAGAGGTGATTATTTGGCTTGGCTTCTTATATGTAATGTCACTCAGAGCCACAGGAAAAGCAAAAACATTCTATTCTAACACAGGCAAGAGCCATCTGGTCATTCATTGATAGAAATAAGTATCTAAGGATGAACTGTATTTCTACTGACCAGTCTGCGTACACACAAGGCATGCAGAAGGCATGAAGCCTTAGCACACATCCAAAAGAACACTCAGGATTCTGTTTTGCAGTTTTGGGCTGTGGCATCATGTCAGGTTTCAGTTGTTTATTGTATCACCTCATTTACCCAAATGAAAAGTCACTCCCAGGACTCAGTTTCTTCTACTGGCACCACTATTCATTTTGGGCACAATTTTACTTTAAAAAGGGAATGGAAAGATACTGATGTCATTGTCGATGAAGCAAAACCACATGAGAGGCCCTGACTCTGGTGCTCATTTATTAGATAGAAGTCTGGGGGAAGAAGCTCGGGGACGTATGTGTCATAGCATTTTCAACGGCTGCCCTCTACAAACAAGGCTAGTTTACAAGAGAGGAACACATAAGGTAGGAGGGGTTTCAGTTTTTAAACTACATCACTAAGTACACATTTGCTTCTAAACTTTAAAGCAGTGCATTTGGATAGAGTTATAGCATGGCTTTAAACACACACGCACACCCAGACACACACAATGGAGGTAAGCCAGTTACTCCTGCAGCACAGATGTGCACAAGAATGCTCTAAGTGATTAAGATGGGGGCTTTAAAGTTGGCTAATTAGAAACATCTTTCTCCCTATGATCAACACTGATATTAGCTCTGAGTTCTGACTAGTGGGCATTTACACTTGAATTTAGATTCACCCTTCAGACGCAGGAACACTGGCTGTACTTGCTCCTGGGCTGTAGGACTGTCTCACTGTGAGGGCCTACTGTTTTAAACTCCGTCCATCAAGTCAGTTTAGAAAATAGAATTCTGTCCACCTAATAGAACTTCTTGTAAATAGCATTTATCCTCTCTCAGAAAGAAGGACAATAGTCATAAGTGTAATAGTTTAAACCTATCTTGACAGAAAGAAATCACTGTCTATAATAGCAACCACACTATTCTGCTGTGATTAATGGCACTGATGTTTTCTAGAAAGGCCAGCCACAGGACTGCTGAGACTGTGAAATACAGTAATCTATGGGAACCTTTTCACCATTCTGCTTGACAAAAATAGTTGCTTAATAATGTTTCAGTTTTGTAAAATGACCCTGACTACAAAAGAAGGTGAATCCTGGGACCTGTAATGCACATGACCTTGTTTTAAGTCCATGTTTTGTTACCAAGAGTCTTGAAAGACATCAAGCTCTCCCTTTGTATGTTAACCAAAGATTCTTTTTGCTACTAAAACTTTTAAAGTTACAGTCCCATGAAGTCCCAAGGCTCAGATAAAGTGGCTTCCTATTGGTCACATACTTTGTCCCTCAAGACATCCATCAGAGAGAGCACAAGATCATTTTGGTTTCCTAAGTTCATAGTGGCAAGACCATAGCATGGCTTCTCTAGATTAGTAAAGAGTGACTAAGGCAGGTCAGCTAACAAGTATGCATTACTGAGCACTGGAGAGCAGTACGGAAGCTCTTCGAGACACAGATACCCAATTACTTCTCCCTTCTAGACTTGAAGAATCTGCTGTTAATGGCATTGGTATTAAGCAAAACAGCAGCAACAACAACAAAAACCCAAAAAACTGGAGACCTTTCATTTCCTTTGTGTTTTGTTCATAACTCCAGAGTAGATAATAATCTCAAGTCAGTTTATTTCTCACTGAGGTGTCACATAAGTCAAAATGAACAAATAAACAAACAAACCAAAACAAAAACAGCAAAGAAAACCCCAACAGAAGTGAGAGGTGAGTCGAGGTGTCTATGACAATGCTGCAGTAAAAGGAACTATGGCAATGGATCTTCAAGGACAAATTGCCTTGAGCTCAGTTTTCAGGGGCAACACAAAAAAAGGGGAAGTGATATTTAGTCAAAACAAAACAAAATAAAAACAAAAACAAAGACCCTCACTGAAGATCTGAGTTTTTCCAATTATTAAATGGGAATAATCAAAGTGCTGTATAATAGAAGTATAGTATACATTAGGCATCAATAAATCTATTTCACATTGAGATCACCTTCTCTAGAAGGGAGTACACCTGCTCAGTGTGAACAGTATGGCTGATGGTATAAAGAGGGAGATTCAGGGGAAAAAAAAACCCAGATAGTTTGACAAATTTATGTATTTTCTTGCACTTCCGTATGCTCTAAATACCTGACTGGATTCTTCACCTTGTACTGGTGACTATATATGACAGTAGTGGTCCAAAAACTTCTAAGACACTTAAATAGAAAGGACATCAAACAATGATAATGGGTGGTTCTCCTATGTCTCTTGTTTCCTTTTTTCCAGCATTTCTTAGTGGGACAGCTTCAGAAGGTATTCAAAGAAAAACAAAGAGTAGAAAAAACTTGTTTTAGGAGCATGATTCAGACTGAGTGTTCAGAGAGGATACTTGCTATTTGATTGTAAGAAAGAACTCTGCAAAGCTTAAGGGTGTAGGGATGCACAGGGTTGGGGTGCGGTGGGGTGGGGTGAAGGGTCGGGGGTGGTGGTGGTGGTCATGGTGGGGAGTTTTCCATACAAACCATTGTGAAAATCTTCACTCTTCACAACATTCCCCCTAGCATTTTCATTGAGTCAAAATACTATGGCACCTACTATCCTCTTATGATATCTTCTTAACGATTCCTGTTTAGTCAGAAAGGTATCTTTGCCAATACTTCATAAAAAAGCAAAGAAAATACCTCTTTTCACATATTTGAGGATTTATTTTTCTTTTTCTGTAATGGTATAAGATTATATAAGTGGAGTACAAAAACAGCTTCACATTAAGCTAATCTTAAAGTTTTGCTGAGAAAAGCTTTCTTTAGAAGTAATACAATCATAAATTCTTCACAACTCCATGAGTTCAGCTGTTCATTAGCATTATATGTATCAATTGGGTGGAAAGGCTGCTGAGAGTAGACTGCTGCACAGAAATACATAACAGCCTTCACAGTGACACTTGCTCATAATGCCCTTCCTAACCCATTTCTCTGCAGCCAGCAAACTGCATGAAATAGTTCTGTGAAGGGGAAAACAGAAGAAAAAGTCATATTCAAGATAGCAGCATGTGTTTGCATTTCCCCATTACCTACCATTCATTCACCAGAAAACTCTTGAGTGACTTCTGAGAATCCTTTCACTTCTGGTAATTATAAGAAATGCAGACCTCCTCTGGCATTTACCATCATTTTTCTTATGACTCACATTAAGATTTCATCCATGAACACATTTCACATGGCTACCCTGAGTTCTGCATTAATCACTTGTGCTTAGTTAAGCACTAAGCATGTTAAATACATTCAAGACTATGATCTTTGCAGGTGAGAGACTATCAGCTCATTTTGAAATGGGGTGTGTGTAGAATCACAAATTTTACCACACTATGAAAGATCCTTCTCTCCTAAGCCAATTCTAGTCCTTCTCCTGATCTCATAATCTTCTAAAGAATATCTCTACATTTGATATAGTCAGCATTTGGTGGTTTAAATGAATATGGCCCTCAAAGTCCCATAGGGAGTAGCATTATTAGGAAGTTTGGCCTTGTTGGAGTAGGTGTGGCTTTTTTGGAGGAAGAATGTCACTAGGGGTGGGTTTTGAGGTCTCAGATGCTCATGTAAGGCCCAGTATTTTACTCCCTTCCTACTGTCAGTAGATGATCTTGATGCAGGACTCTCAGCTACCTTTCCAGCACCATGTTTGACTGTGTGCTATCATGTATTCTTCCTATAATGATGACAATGGACTAAACCTCTGAACTGTAAGCCAGCTCCAATTAAATGTTTTACTTTATAAATGTTGCTGTGCCTCTTCACAGCAACAGGAACCCTAAGACAGAAATTGGTACCAGGAGTGGGGTATTACTATAATAGGCTGGACTATGCCTATGGAGCACTGTGGAACTCTTGACTAGAAAAGTAATTGGGTACTTTAAGGGGGACTTAATGGGCCATTCTAGGAGAAGTAAGTAAGACAGTGGTGTTGAAGGTATTTTGAGCTGTTGGGGCCTAGCTCAAGAGGTTTCAGAGCAGAAAAATACTGATATGCAGCCTAGGGAGCATTATTGTGATATTTTGGCTAAGTGTGTGGCTGCTTTCTGCCTTTGTCCAAAAAGTCTGCCTGAGGCTAGATTGAAGAGTTAAGGATTAACATCTCTGGCAGAGGACATTTCAAAACAGCCTAACATTGACTGTTTCATGTGGTTATTAGTGGCTAGTCTTACAGAAATCTATAATGAAAAGGAGAAAAATGAGTAAAACAACAAGGGTACCAGGAAATGGAATTGATCTAAGTCTTATCTTCAAGGAGATAAAAAGGATTACACAAAACCCTGATACTAAGTGGAATAAAGGGAATGGTGACCTCAGGACAAAACTTCAGTGACCTAAGGTTCCAATTTGTGAAAAGGAATTTTAAAACAAAGCTTAGGTCTGGGTGTGGTGGCACACACCTTTAACCTTAGCACTGGGGATGCAGAGGCAGGTAGATTTAAGAGTTGAAGGACAGCCTAGTCTACATATAAAGTTCCAGGTCAGTCAAGTTTAAATAGTTCAGAACAATCAAAACCAGAAAGCTAATGAAAATATATTTGAATCCTTATTCCATGCCCCAGCAAGCAGCAGTACTTGGCAGCTTTGGAGTCAAGGACATAAGAAAGAGGCTATGGAATCTCCCTCTAAGATTAAGGAAAGCTGCTGAGGGTAGGCATGAGTTAGAGATGTCCCTAAATAGAGGCCCTAGAGAGGCTATAGTGTGAGGCTATAAAGGTGAAGCCTGGGTTGCACTGGAGACCCCAAGACATTGGAAATAGGAGAGCTGTAGGATACCTGCCAGGGTGCACTGCTAACAAGAAATGGAAGGAGCCCAAGAGAGAGAAGTATGTTATAGTCAGTAAAGCTGAAGGAATTGGAGATCTGAAGAACAGTGACATCAGATATGTAGATGCAGAGTTTGGAGTTCACCTTGATGGTTTTCAATCTTGCTTTAATCCAGTATTTTCTTACTATGCTCCCTTTATTCCCTTTTGTAATGGTAATGTATATCCTGTGCCATTATATGCTGGAAGAATGTGATCTGCTTTTTCATTTGGATTTTATAGGGGACTATAATTAAAAGAGTTCCCTGAGTCTCAGAAGAGACTTTGAACTTTAGACTTCTAAACAGTGCTGATACCGTAATAGACTGGGGGCTTTGGAGCATATGTTGTTAGAGTTTCTACTGCTGTGAGGAGACGCCATGGCCAAGCCTCAGGTTCTTCATAGGTGAAATGAGGAAATTTGCTGTTAACATTCATATAGTCTGTAGCAGATAAAATTTAAGATATTAAGTATAATATCTTAAATATATGCATATCTTCATAAGCAATGTGATGCATATAAATTACACAATAAATGTTAGATTTTAATATAAATGTTACTGTTAATAATAAATTCTGGCCAAAGAAAAAATATGGTATTAAAGAAAAGAGATTTGCTCAAAAAGGGCCATGTACTCAACAAGGATGATAGTTATCTTACAGATTCTGAAGGGTAGAAGCTCCCTGGAGGAAATGGAGAAAGTCATGGTGGTAGTTTTGTTTTGTTTTTTGAAATCTACTCCAGACTGCAGACCAGGCAGAAGACATGGTTTGGGAACAGAAATTGCAAAACTGGAGCAGAAGCAGCATAAAGTAGGGCTGGGGACTTCAACCATGAGGACACCATCTGGAAAGCTTGCTTGGCAAAGACACAACATTAAAGTCTTGACTTACTTTGCTAAGAGTTTAAGCTCAAAGAAGGCAGATGATGCCAGTAAAGAAATGACTTTTCTAGACTTCAAGCAGACAGAATGAGAGAGAAGCTGCATATGGGATGACGAAATCATTATAAATTTGAAGCAATAGTAGCCACTAAGCATCAGGAAACATTGGAAAAGAGGAAGAGGAGAGTAGAACAATGTCAAAATCCTTCCATGTCTTTCAGATCACCTGCTCCCTGAGCTACAGTTGTGCTATGGTTTGTTTTGTTTCAGGATAAAGAATTTGGAATGACTACCTTGGTGACAATTTAAAACAGACTCATTCTTTCCTGAGGTGACTTCCCAGCACTCACTGACAGAGAACTATGTCTAGTTTGGTGGACAGCTTAGCCATGACTCTGATTATCTGTGATAACAGGCAGTGTGGTGACCTGAAGCAGAAATGGAACAAAGATATTCTATATGCTTTAAAGAATATACCATGAAGCAGCTTGACTATTTCCACAGTCAATAGCTTATTTATCCTAAAAATCATTTTTAATTAGTGTAACATTTACATTTATAAAATTATAGCCATCTTCATAATATGGAAAGACTGTCACTGAGACCCTATATGTCAAATGCAAAGAAAGTGATGGGGTAACAGCCCACAATAGAATTTTATTTAATATTTGACAGATGTGTAGAACCTCTGAGGCACATACCTGTCAAATTTCAAAGAGGCTAATAATGTGGATGTAAAAACTAATCCTTCATTTCAGTAATTGTCAGAAATGCACTTCAAAAAATAAAAATACCATACAATTCCATTAACTATTTTGTTAAATGACATTACACAAAAAGGAGAGGGCATCCAAGAGTGCATGGAGTAACACCCTGAAATGTCAGTTCCTTCCTAATTTCACTGCTGTTTCTATTATTAAACTCAGTCCATTTTATCAGACTATGAAGAATACACCTTCACCTAGACTCCCTTGGTATTGTATGTAACAGAAAAATGCTATCACAACATTTCAACGGTTAAGAAATTTTATGAGAAAATGGTTCCAAACGTTTGCCAAGACCTTCCAAACCACACTGACTGAATAACATTATTATGATATCATGTTTCCCCATTGCCTCTATTACTTAAGCCTGCCTCTCCTGAAATAATACTTGGATGGGAAATTTAGATTATGGAATATAAATGCGATTTCAAAAGACTCTGTATATATAGTTAATATATATGTATATATATATGATGTCAAATAAGTTGTCTTCAACAGTTTTTCATTAACTATTTTTATTGACAAATATAACTTTTCAAACTTTTGCTTACTAGAAATATTGAGCAGAAATTATCATTATTGTCTCTAACTATAGCTAATCAAATACTCATTTTATAACTACTAAATTTAATGTTGAAGACAGTCAAGATTACTTATCACATTACATTTAAAATATCTCCTCAGTTAAAATATAATTAAATCATTTCCTCCTTCGCTTTCCATCTACCCCTCCCATCAACCCTCTCCCAAATTCATGGCTTCTTGCTTTTTAACCATTGTTGTTACATATACATATATACAAATACCCCTAAATATACAACCTGTTGAGTCTGTTCAATGTTGCCTGTGTGTATATGTCGAGGCCTGACCACTTGGTACTGGATAACCAATCAGGAGACTGGTTATTTAATTAGTCCTCTCAGCAGCTGTTTACTATTTGTAGCTCTTGATTTAGGGATTGAACCACTGAGATTTCCCTTGTTTATATTGTCATGTCAACTGCTAGAACTGTTTGGACCTTTAAAAAAAAATTAGTCATTTTATTTATTTATGGCCCAGATGCTCCCCCCGCCCGCCCACCCCATCCCCTCTCTCAGAGTTCTTACCCTCCATCCCCTGTTCAGGTCTTTTTTAGGCAACCATTTTCTTGAAATTTTCCTGTCATAGTTAGACGGGGCTGTTACTTAGTTTGTCTCTATGAGCCTTCATGGGCCAAGGTTGTTGATTCTGTAGGTCTTCGTTTGGTATCCTTGACCCCTCAGGATCCCTCAGTCCTTACCAGAACTCTTCCACAAGTCTCCCAAGATCTGCCTATCGTTTGGCTGTGGGTCTCTGCATTTGTTTGCGTCTAGGAGATAGTTATGCTAGACTCCTGTCTGCAAGCATGGCAGAGTCTCACTCATAGTGTCAGGGTTTGCTTCTCTCACATGGCATGGATCTCAAGGCGAACCAATTATTGCCTGATTGTTCCCCCAGTCTCTGCTCCATCTTTATCCCTGAACATCTTGTAGTCAGAACAGATTTTGGGTGGTTTTATGCCCCTCCACTAAAAGTCCTGCCTGGCTACAGGAGGGGGCCACTTCAGTTTCCATATCCCTAGCTGCTAGGAGTCCCAGGTCTCTGGCTTCTCTCAGAGGTGCCTGTCCTCGAATTTGCACCCTCTTTCCCATCCCTCTCCTGCACCGCCCCTCCCCCCAGTTCCTCACATCTTATCCTCACCCTGTTCCTGCCGCTCCACCCTCCCATGTCTATTTTATATCCCCTTCTGAGGAAGATCCTCCTCTGGGCTCTCACTGTTACTTAGCTTCTTTGGTCTGTGGACTGTACCATGTCTGATGGATATTTAGGTTGTATCCAGTTTCTGACTATTACAAATAAAGGTGCTATAAACATGGCTGAGCAAGTGTCCTTGTGGTATGATGAACGGTGTCTTGAGGTAGAACTACTACTGAGAAGCTGTCAGGTGATTTTTCAAGTGTACACTCCCATCAGCAGTGGAGGAGAGTTCCCCTTACTTCATAACCTCACCATCATCTGATAGAAGACTTTCTGCACTCCATGTCCTCTTCTCCCATACTCTACTAAACAATAACTGTGCTATAAATATATCAAGTAGGCTGGGCATCCCACGGTATTCTCTGTATTTTGACTGATGAGGCTTTCTGTAATGGTCTCTGTTTATGATAAAGAAAAACTTCTTTGATGAAGAGTGATATCTATCCTTATCTGTTGGTAAGTATTATCTTACTTAAGTAAAACCTTATCTGTAAACATAAGTATTCAGAGTGCAGTTAGGGATTATTGATTTCAGAAAGTGACCTCCATGTGGTTTTGCCTAGAAATATCAGGAATGATGTCCCTCCTGTTGAGTGAGCTTCAAGTCCAATTATACAGTTGCTGAATTCTGCCAAGATATTAAGTTCTACTATTATACTTTTAGGGATATCTTATAACGCTGGTCATTTTGTATGTTGTTGAATATTTTAAATAAATGAAATCAAATCTTTTTCAAATAGTAAAAATATAATCAAATTTATTTTTGGTATTAGTACATATAATCAATACATGCTCTGAATCATTTACCAATGATTCAGAAAGTCCAGTACAAGACCTACTCTTCATTTCAGTCTGACACTAGACTCTGCCCAATGGGGCTCTTACAGATAGAAGCTGCTCTGAGTCAAATGACTTTAGGGATGACTTGTGAAGAAATACTGTGTTCAAGTAATGGCTTCTGAGTAATAGTAGCCCAAATGCCCATTAATAGACTTGAGATTATACATACTAGGGAAAGATCACTCAGCTATAAAAGGGAATAAACAATTGATGCATTCTAATAACAAAGGTACAGGGAAGAACTCAGACAGAAAAAAATCCATTATTCTTTAATCTCGATAAATGAATAGCTAAATCTGTACAGTTGAAGTACTGAGGGGAGGTTGCCCAGGTCTGGAGAAAGAGGAGAGGTGTGGAAAATCTGGATATCTGGAGAAAAATGACTTTATTTTAGAAATATGGGAAGGTTCTGGAACTGAACAGAAATTGGTGAGTGCATAAATGTGTACATAGACTGAATTGTTCAAATCATCTTATAAAGGTGCACAAAATAGACAGAAATCTTGTGTATTAGCAAACACAACACACAGAAGAACCCATATCTTTCTTCTTCACATATTTCTTTTTAAAAACGATTTATTTATGTCTGTATGTCTGTAGGTCTATATGTATGTTATATACGTTGTTTGCATGTACATCTGTGTACTAGAAAACAGCAACAGACAGTTGTGATCTGCCATGTGAGTCCTGGGAATTGAACTCAGGACCTTTAGAAAAGCTCTTAAGCTATGAGACATCTCTCTCTCTAGCCTCCACATATTTCTTTTTGGTAACACATTTCATTATTTTAGTATTTTCTAACAATTCTTCATTGCATTGTTCCGTCTTCTCTTTCCGCAAACTAAACTGCTGATGGCAAGCCTGTGACACTGCTGTTAAGGGGCAGAGCCTGCAGAAGGGTGAGCCTAGTGGTTAGATGCCCTTAAAGGGACAACTGGGACCCGGCCCCGTCTTTTTATATCTGGAGTCCTATGAGGAATAAAAAGAGTTCTTCCACAAAAACCAAGCACGATGATTTACCTAGCCACTGGTCAGCCTCCCTCTCACAGGCTGAAACCTCTAAAACTGTTCCACTGTCCTCCACTCCTGCCTCTGAGCTGATTACCTTGGGCACTGTGTACTTCCTGTGAAATATTCTGATTCCTGATGGTCTCTGCTTTAGTTACTTCATGCTCTGTCAATCAGCTTCTCGATGATCACAGTCACAACATGTCACTGCTCGATTATAATTATATCTGTAGAGATTTACCTGAGGCCATGAAGGAACGGGACCATCACGAATGCACTACAGCTACCTCCAGCACGCTTACAGTCTCGGCTCTCTTAAATGTCTTGTAATTTACAGCGCCTTTAAAGAAGAGATCCAGGGAGGCTGAACGTTTTAAACTGCGCATACTGAGAACCCTTGATAAAATGTCACTGGAGCTACTTATATACTTCCAAAGAGACATGGCTGACCTGCTAAGAGCCTGTTCCACTTTAAGAAACACATGATACCAGTTAGAGTAAAAAAATCAAAAAAATATGTACTCTAAATTTCTAACAGCAACAGGTGATCTAAGTAGTAAGTTCCCTTTGCTCCAAAGCACACTGGCTTTACTTTAAATATACTCCCCCAAAAGAAGAAAGCCAAAGTTGTTGTTTTTTTGGATTTAAAAATTTGGTTTTTAAAAGTTCAGAACAAAAATGTCCAGATTTAATTTTCATGTGCTTGCCTGTGCAAAATAGTGTAACAGTGGGCAATGCTACCTACACCAGTTCGAATAAAGCAAAGCCTCTCAATGGTGCTGTAAAGAAAGTGCACCCCCCCAGACTGTTTATTATTATTGCTTCTGCATGTGGTGACCTGCGCTCGAACCTCTTACTGGATTTCACCTGATCTATGCCACCTTCTAAAACAAAACAAAACAAAACAAAACAAAACAAAACAAAACCAACAAAAAGACTACAAATGGCTTTCCTTTTCCCCCTGTTTGGAGGTCCAGGAGACTTGTTTGTTAGTGAAGGCCATTCTTCTCTGTCTACTACCTACATCAAAGGAATGCATGCCAGTGAATTCTATGTCACTAAGACCCTAAAAGCCCATGGCCATAATGATAAGAGGATCCTGCAGTAAGGTGTCAGGAAATCCAATAACTGGAATAAAGGAAACAGACAGGATGACGCATAAGAGTTTATGAGGAAAGAAGCTTAAATAGGTGAAAGCCTGGGAGCCCAAAGGGGTCGTGGGGGCAGGGTGGCTAAAGACTGGGACTTCAAAGAGAGAAATCAGCTATGAGCGGTTAGGAGCTCTCACCTGTCAAGAGACTCAGAGCTCGGAACTCTACACAGGGAACACAGGCTGCCATCCTCAAGCAGGGAGGAGGACCGACCATCATCATTTTGCATTTTGCTTGCATAATATATAGCAGTAAGTTATCCCTTCTAATGTGTATTCCAATTTTATTGTTATTATTGAAAATGCTTTTGTATATTTCATATTTTAGTCTGTGACACATTTCATTCATTCATTTATTCACTGATTTACTCACTTTTGTATTTAAGAAACATTTACTGTACTAAATACTGGATTAAACAATATCATTGCCCTTGAAAATTTTATGACTTTCTCTGCAAAGTACATACAAATATTTTAAATTTGGAGAATGAGGCACGTCTTTTCATAAGCAATACACTGTGTTGATCAAGTTAAGAACATGTTCAGTCACAGTAAGAAGGACAGTTGGAGGCCACATCAATCAGAGGATGAGGTAAATGACCTGTCTGCCAACTGGACTACCTACTCTCTTGACTTAGTTCCCACAGACCCATTCCACTGCCCCATCTACTTCATTGTCTACCTCACGCCCAGGCATCTGTCCCCAACTCCAGAAGACCTCACCTGCTCAGATGCTGGCCACACCAGTCAGAAGAGCACACGCTGCACCAAGGCAACACCAGCTGCCAGAAGTCCAGTCCCCAACCTGGACAGAGTCTCCCTACTGGCAAAGGCAAACTCAGAAATCAGCACCTAGACCTATAGATAATCATCCCCAAACAGCAGCCTGAGTGCCAGTGTAAGAAAACAACCAATAACAGCCAGGCAACATGGCAGCACCAGAGAGGTCACCTGGCCTATAACTGCAGCACCTGAAATAGTCCATCACAGCTGGGACCCAAGAAAATGAAATTAAAACCAACTTTATGAAGATGAAAGAGGTCTATAAAGGGAAAATTGAAAAAAAGTCCCTTAAAGAAATAGAGGAAAACACAAACAATATATAGGAGTAAATCAATAAATCACCTAAAGAATACCAAGAAAATCAAGAAAAAACAAATAGGTAAAGGAAACTGTTCAAATCAGAAAAACAAAAATAGAAGGAATTAAGAAAGCACAAACTGAGGGATTTTTGTAAATGGAAAATCTAGGTAAGCAAACAGAAACTACAGATACAAGCATCACTAACAGAATACAAGATATGGAAGAAAGAGTCTCAGATGTTGAAGATACTTTAGCAGAAACAGACTGATCAAAGAAAATGTTTTATCTAAAAATTTTCTAACACAAAACATCCAGGAAATCCGACACCATGCAAATCTAAGAATAATAGGACTGGAAGAAGAATCCTAGCTTAAGAACCAGAAACACACAACACACACACACACACACACACACACACACACACACACACATGTGTACATACACACACACACACAAAACAAAGAAAGGATATGAAAAGCTGCAAGGGAAAAAGGGTAAGTAACATATAGAGGCAGATCTATTAGAATTACACTGGACTTCTCAACAAAGGTTCTAAAAGCAAGGAGCAGGGCCTGGACAGAACTGCTGCAGACTCTAAGAGACCAAGATGCCAGCCCTGGCTACTACTTTAGCCACCAAACCTTTCAATCACCATAGATGGAGAAATGAAGCTATACCACGACAAAACCGAATTTAAACAGTCTATCTATATATACAAGCCTACAGAAGAGACTAGAAGGGAAACTCTAACCAGAGAAGGTTCCCATACTCACGAAAACATAGGCAAGAAATCATCTCACAGCCACAAAACTCAAACAAGGGAAACACACAAACACAAAATAACACACACACACACACACACACACACACACACACACATATACCACCACCACCACCACCACCACCAACAACAACAACAAAATAACATCAGGAACAATCACTGGCAATTAATATTTCTCAATATCAATGGACTCGAGTTCCCAATAAAAGGACACAGGCTAACAGAATGGATACAAAAATGGGATCCTTTGACTGCATACAAATACACCTCAACATCAAAGCTAGACAATTACCTCAGAATGATGGGTTGGAAAATGATTTTCCAAACAAAGACACAGAAGGAAGCTGGGGAATTACTCTAATAATTAACAAAATAAAGTTCAAATCAAAATTAATGAAAAGAGATGGAGAGGGACATTTCATATTCATCAAAGAAAAAATTCACTAAGATGCCATTTCAATTCTTAACTTCTATACCCCAGATGCAAGGGCACACACATTTGTAAAAGAAATATTACTAAGATTCAAATTAAACATGGAGCCTCACACATTAATAGTGGGAAACTTCAACACACCCTTCTCACCATTGAACTAGTCATCTGGATGAAAATTAAACAGAGAAATAGTGGAGTTAACAGACATTATGAAGCAAATGGACCTAACATATTTACAAAAAATTGCACCCAAACACAAAAGAATATACCTTCTTCTCAGCATCTCACAGAATGTTTTGAAAAATGGGCCACATAAGTCATGTAGCAAAGCAACTGTCAACAGAGCAAAGGGAACTGAAATAGCCTCCTGTTATTCCCTATCAGACTACCATGAATTAAATCTGGATTTACACAGGAACAGAAAGCCTACAAACTCATGGAACCTGAAAACCATCATACTGAAGAACTACAGGGTCAAGACAGAAGTTAGGGAGAAATTAAAGACTTAGGAATCAATGAGATCAATGTACAATGGACCAAAACTTGTGGGACACAAAGTGGTGCTAGGAAGAAAGTTCTTAGCACTAAGTGCCTTCATAAAAAAGGTAAAGAGATCTGACACTAGCAACTTAACAGGACGTCTGAAAGCTCTAGAACAAAAGGAAGAAAACAAACCAAGAGAAGTAGACAGCAGGAAATAATCAAACTCAGGGCTGAAACCAATATAATAGAAACAAAACAAGAACAATTCAAATAATCAATGAAACATAGAGTTCGTTCTTTTTGAGAAAATCAGCAAGATACACAAGATACCCTTATCCAAACTAACAGACACAGAAAGAATATCCAAGTGGAAATCAGACATGAAAAGGGGGATGTAACAGACACAGAGGAAATCCAAGGAATCATTAGGTCATACTTCAAAAATATGTACTCCAATAAAACTGGAAAGCCTAAGAGAAATGGACATTTTTTTTCTAGAGGTAAGATAATAATTACCAAAGCTAAATCTAGATCAGATAAACTATTTAAGTAGATATGTAACAGCTAAGGAAATAGTAGCAGTCATTAAAAATCTAACCACCCCACCCCGCAAAAAATCTTGAGCTGGAGCTTTAGCATAGCGTTCTATCAGACTTTCAAAACAGAGCTAATACCACACGCCTCAAATTACTACACAAAATAGAACAGAAGGGACATTGCCAAATTAATTTTATGAGACCATAGTTACACCCTGATACCCAAACCACACAAACATTCAACAAAGAAAGAGAATTACAGACCAATTTTCCTCATAAACAATGATGCAAAAATACTCAATAAAGTACTTGCAAACTGAACCCAAGAACATATCAAATATACCATCCACCATACTCAAGCAGGCTTTGTCACAGAGCTCAGGGAGTCCTGTGGAGGAGGAAGAGGGACTGGAGGGCCACAGTGGCCAGGAACCCCAAGGAGATAAAGACATCAGGGATGGCCTGCAAAAATCAACTGATCGGGACTCATGGGGGCTGGCAGAGATCTGAGAATCTGTAGGGGTCTGATCTATTGTCATATATGTCATTACCGAGCAGCTTAGTGTTCTTGGGGGAATACAAAGAGTGGGGGCATAAGGAGGGAGACAGAGAGGAAGGAACCTGTCCCTGACTCTGTTGCCTGCTTGTGGGACCCTTTTCCTCCTACTGGATTGCTTCATCTAGTATTGATGTGAAGGAACACACCTGCTCTTATTGTAGCTTGATATGCAGAGTTTGATTAATGTCCCTAGAGGCATGCTCTTTTCTGAGAGAAGGCAAAGTGGGGCGGGGAGGGTGTTAAAGAAGGGGTAACTGTTCAGGATGTAATACATGAGTGAATAATAAAGATAAAATAATAATAAAGGACAGCTCACTTTCTTGGTGATTCCTAAACTATACAGGAAGGTGAAACACCATGCTCACTGAAATCAGTACATGAGTTACCAAAGGAGATCGCTTTCAGCTGTTGTCCCCAGCCCTGTCCCATACTGAGGACTGACTCCAGGACCCTGAACAGGCCAGGCAAGTGTTGTGTCCCTCAGCTTTATCCCCAGTCCTCTTTTTGCTTTTAATTCTAAGCCAGGATCTTGCTAAGATCGTAGGCTGGCTTTGAAGCCACTGTGTTGCTTAGGTGGGTCTTGCATTGGCAATCTTTCTGCCGCACTTCCAGAGTGCTGCATTACATGCCTGTGCCACTGGGGCAAAGTTAAGGAAACTTTTAACAGTGTCACTAACACTTCACTTCAGGATGCATAGGTTCACTCAGTAGAAATAGAAAAGACATGAAAGACCAGGTTATGCAGTCACTGAGACTGAAGGTATTAACTGGTAAGAAACAGGAAGGATAATGCAAGAGTTTGTAGAGGCTTGATGACAGACAGGCTATTCCACAGCTAAGTACAAAAGCCTGCCCTTGGATAGATAGGAAAACAATAGTACACTGACAGGAAAAATAAAAAAAAAGCATGGATGACAGGCCCCCAAACAGGAAAAACGACAATCTCTTAAGATTGTCAGGAGATGGGGAGATGGCCCAGTGCTCTTGCAGGACTCAAGGACTCAGCTTTGGTTTCTACTCCCCATAACAGGAGGCTACAGCACCGAATCATGACATTTAAAGTCTAATGTCAATAGTTTTGACATTGGGTAATATGGGTTGATGCTATCATTAAGAAATCAAAAGCTACGCTAATTTTAATGATACGTGGCAGTTGAATATTTAAGGATAAAATATAAGCTAAAGAAAAAATAGCAAAGATGAATAAAGTAAGGATTTTTATGGTGGTTTTTAATTGAAGGGTAGATAGGATCTGCTGCTGTTTTTATAAGAAAGCTGTTCCCACCTTTGCAGCAATAGCAAGCTCAACAGTCCTAAAAACAGTCTTCTTACTGTATATATAATATGGTACAGCATAATTTTTAGACAAATCTCTACAAGGAATTTCAGTGACTCTTTGAGATACATGAGCTTAGTCTCATTAAAACCTGACAAGATCATACAACAAAGAAGAAAGGAAGCAGAGAAGGCAGAAGAAAGATTTTGCTCAGAATGTCCATAAAGCATTATGATAAAGAAATCAGCACTAAGACTCCACTACTATAATTACAGCAATGAAAAGGTATAGGAGAAAAACAGAAAGGAAGGAGGGAGGGAGTGGGGAGGAATCTAGTACTTACTTTGAAAACATTCTAGAACACATATACTATGAGTCGTGCCTGTGTCATTCTGAGCTAGCATAATCAAACAGACACCGGCAAACAGGTTGGTCTGTCTGTCGGTCTGTCTGTCGAGTGGCTGTGTGTGTGTGTGTGTGTGTGTGTGTGTGTGTGTGTGTGTGGAGTGTGCCTGTGTCATTCTGAGCTAGCATAATCAAACAGACACCGGCAAACAGGTTGGTCTGTCTGTCGGTCTGTCTGTCGCTCTCCTTGTGTGGCTGTGTGTGTGTGTGTGTGTGTGTGTGTGTGTGTGTGTGTGTGTGTGTGTGTGTGTGTGTGTGTGTCTGCCTCTTCTGAGCTAATCAAACAGACACTTGGTCTGTCTGTCGTCTGTGTGTGTGTGTGTGTGTGTGTGTGTGTGTGTGTGTGTGTGTGTGTGTGTGTGTGTAGACTCAGGATTAAGAACAGTTACTTCTCTTCCACAGGACCTAGGATAGGCTGACAGCACTCACATGATAGCTCACAGCCATCTACAGTTCCCCTGTAGGGAACTGATATCTCTTCTGACCTCTGTAAGCTTAAGCAGGTATGTAGCACATACACATAAAATCAGATACTTAAAAGAAAACACAACAGGACAGGACAGGACACAACACAACACAACACAACACAACACAACACAACAGAAAGGACTGCAGAGTGACCTGAGACAGTACATTCTGAAAGCTCTCCTGAATGTAGTCAGGAGAGTACAAGTACTTCAGTGGAGACAGACGTGTAGCTCTTGTGCATTCTGTAGAAAAAAGTATTTATTTTTAATTCTAAATAGTAAGTTTCTCTTATATCTTACACAAAACATTTATTTCTAAGATAAGGAATAAGCCACCTACGATCTATATCAATGTAGAGGTGACCTTTCAGCAATTCAATGAATGTAAGCTTTGTAACCTCATAGAATTTCCTGATGTAGTAAAGCTTTTGTATGATGAAATTCTGTCAGTTGGCTTTTATTATGCATTGAATAAAGTGTTTTCTCTTTAAGGTTTGGGTGTGTGTGTGTGTCTCTGGGAGTGTGTATGGTACATATATGCAGATGCCCTTACAGGCCAGAAGATGATTCAGGATGCCCTGAATGAGCTGTTGTAAATGGCAATTGGATCCCGCCCACCCTCAGTGCCCAGAAATGAACCTGGGCCATCTAGAAGGGCAGCCATTGTTCTTACTTGCCAAGTCATTCTTCTCAAATGAACAAGGTAATATTTTTGATAATGGGTATCATTGAAATAACCTAAGACCTCACATAAATTTTAGGTTTGACTGACTTCAATCATTATTTTAAAATTATGAACACTACAGTTAATTACAAGGACAGGTTCATTTGTTCAGGCCTCTGGAATATTGGATCACCTGGAATTATCTTGCTTCTGTATATGACCTTAGCTAACTGCTTTCTGTCTGTCATTCCACATGGTAATATCAAAACTTTTGTATTTGTGAGGCTGTTTACCTATTTGCTCTAAATGAGCAGAAAAATGGTGAGTATTTAATCATTACACACGGTATAAAATAAAGCAAACAAAAAGTACTTAATTGAAAATAGCAGTTCCTGAATAATTTAAAGGATTTTAGTCAGGTGGTGTGTCACCTCATTTGGAATAGCCTCCATATTCTTCCTTCCTTCCTTCCTTCCTTCCTTCCTTCCTTCCTTCCTTCCTTCCTTCTTTCCTTCCTTCTTTCCTCTCCCTCTCTCTCTTTCCCTTCTTTCCCCATCCCTCCCTTCCATGCATCTATCCACACATTAATTTACCCACCTACCCACGCACCTACATTAAAGGCATTAAGAACAGTTTAAAATGATTTGAAATTAACTGTGAGAACCACAGGTATATAAATGATGACTGCTGTTTATTTAAAAGCATTTTATTATGTCTGTGCCTGGTGGTGCATACCTTTAATCCTAGCACTGGGGAGGCAGAGGCAGTCTGATCTCTGTGATTTTGAGGCAAGCTTGGTCTAAATAGTAAGTTCCAGACCAGGCAGTGCTGTAAGTAGTCAGACCATGGCTCAAAAACCAGCTGACCAACCAAACAAACCTCCCGAAACCATTTTTTATATTGCTGAACCTTTTCCAAATTTACTATTATATCATTGTTACTATCTTTGTTGTTAGAAAGTAATAATTATATAGGGAACTGACATTTACTTTTTATTTTGAAAACACATTTCTCATTGTTGAAGCCAACCTGACAAGCTATCAAGAGTTGAAAAAAGAAACCATTGTTAATTATTCAACAATATAAAGCAATTGTGAACTGTGTAAAGTCATTATATAACAAAATTGAGGGGACTGTCATTCTTTGCCACTAATCACACCCAGGAGTTCACTGTGATTTTAAACAGTGATCTGAGCTGGTGCTTCTGAGCAGATACTTGCTGCTGCTTCTCACAAGGTTAGAATCTATTTTAACAAGTGAAGATGCAGAATACGTCTTAAATGCCCAGTGCTTGCTGCTGAAAGGTGGGTGGGTAAGTGAGTGGATTAATGGATGAATAGATGCATGGAAGAAGAGGGATGCATGGATGGAAGATGCATGGGAGAAAGGGAGGGAGGGAGGGAGGGAGGGAGTGAAGGGTTACGAAAGAATGAACATGAAACACACAGGGCCCTGGAGAGCCAAGTACATGTGCACACCTCAGACAACTAGAGAGTAGCAGCATATCATACAGCCAAGTGAAGAACTCACTGACCAGTAGAAAGAGAAGAATAACATCGGACCAAGACAACATAGGAGGGGGTTACCTATGCCAACTACTTGTCAAATACAGAAAGAGAACAGCCTTCCTTTGTCTTTTTCTTCCAAATATTAATTTTCTGACCAAATCCTTGTCCTAACTATGCGTTGAGAACAATGGCCAACAAAATAGTGATTATCCCTACTGTGTCTGCACAGTATCTGAAGGTGACAGGGCGTATGGATGGGCAGTAAAGCAACGACGAAATGAAAGTGTTGACTGCTATGATACAAAGGCAGTCCATTTCCACAGAGAAAAACAGCTTTAAATGATGTCATATGCAATACCACTGTCCTATGAACTAAACAAAATGATCACAAGTCACCATGATTTAACTGTATTTTATTCACTCGTGGCTGAGAACTCAGAGCCTGGTACAAAGGAGCTGCAGGCCCCAGTCCCACCTCATTTCTTCTTTTCCATCCTTTCACAACACAAAGGCACATGTTTTCCTGGGATACATATTTTCTAATGGAACCTTCTACCTTGTAGCTCATAAAGAGATGGGGTAGTTAAATTCTCAGAAGAAAGCAGAGACAGTTTGCCTCTGGTGTTAGCATTTGCTGAAGTTATTTCTGGCACTGGGCAACACATGTTTTTAATAAACTTGTAAAAACAGTGTAGATCTTGCTGTAAATATGTTTTGCTTGGTAATGTAGGCTGAATATAATGATTAGATTGACAGTTGTTGGGCTTCTCTCCCCCAAAAACGTATCATGGGATATAAAGAGAAATAGAACAATGAGGCCCAGGGCAGTGTCATGGTGTCAATGTTGCTGATAACCAGTTTCTGACAATGCTTGATTTTCAGTGAAACTCACTGCTGCACTTGTTTGCAGCACTACATGTGTTGTTTAGTCTCTTAGAAATATCCAGCTCTGTGTGAAAGTAGCCTGTCTCTGTAATTAGAACCAAGCCACATAATCAGATGCCTGTCAATATTGTAGCAAGAAGCTTAAAAATAGAATAAAAGTTCAAAGTTACTGGTACAAAACTTGGAAGACATACTACCTAAGCCAGTGTTTCTCATTGCTATCAATAAAGTTGAATGACTAAAAAAATACATGTGCAAACTGGTCAAGCGCATACATGGGGAAATAAAGCAGCAAGCAGGATCTAGAATACAAAGCTTGCTTCAGTAAGTCGCATACAAACGTGTCAAGATGTTAGTAAAAAGTGCATGTATTTAACAGGAGCTGAGTTTCAGCTCTGTCTGCATAAACCTCTCTAATATATTTATTTGTTAAAAACATTTGCTTGGTAGACTTAAGACTTACACTAGCTGAGTCTATTTCATAATGGCATGTCAGAGAGTCAATAGCAAGGGTATCAAGGGAGGCTTCCTATATGTACAGGTGGGTATAATTAATTAAGCCATTTATTTAATAAACCCATAACTGTCAAAGAGTATATTTGTCTTTGGTAATGAAGGAGAAAATAAGTTCTTAGAAAAAATAAAGCTTTAGTTTGAAAGCCAAATTTAGAACATTTATAAAGGGCACAGATCTCTGCATCAATTCACAACATCGTAATCTAGATTTGAAATGAAATGTTCCTCAGCATGGTCTCTGATTGATTCTAATAGCTGTGTGTATCCTGGCCTAGTCATAGTTCTCCTCTGAACAACAGAAGTTCTTCCTAGCTACCCATCGAAGGACTGACAAGAACTGAGAGAGTGAGCAGCTCCTCCAGGGTTGGGATGGAGTGGGAAGACGCACAATGCACTATCTCCAAGAGCAAAGACAGAAAGAGAAGGAATCTGTAGGGACAGAGATTCTAGCTCCATGGGAGATGGATTCTAATCATCAGAGCTATCAAAAGGAAACAGCTGCCTCACTAGGTAATCAGTTCCCTACTCCCACAAGAAGCAAGCATTGGCTGGGCACTCACTGGGTGGAGTTGGTACAGAGTACTGAGCCGATGAAAGGGGTTTCTTTCATGAGTCATTGATTACTGTAAGCAGTAATGATGACAACATAGGGAAAGGCTTAGGAAGCACATAATAACTCACAATCTAAGACAAAAGGAAAACTGATTTTTAAGCTCCTCCTTTCTACATTCTTGTTTCAAATGACAGTATCAAAGGCTTAATAGTTTGTTATATAACTAAAGAAACCTACTTTTCCAAAAATACATTTAAATTCTCAGTAATTTGCTGGCTTGCTAAAATAGTCCACTTCCTTTTTAGTAAGGGTATGCATCTGTATACACACATACATTTACACTCATACATATCCTTAATGGAGTGATTTTTCATTTCTTGGTTGTTAGAACAAAGCAGGAATGGAACAAAACAGAATGGTATGTGGTCCCAATCACACATACACGTATACATAGTTTGTTTTCACTTTGAAACATATGCCCATTATTTTCAGCTTTGCTTTTGATTTCTACTTTATCTTTAATCATCAAATATGGACTTACTTTCATTTTTTAGCAGATACATAATATTTCTCTGAACTTACCATCAAAATCTATATTTAATGTGTTTATAAACTATTGCCTCAAAAATACATTATACATTTCCTGAAAGTCATATTAGTATTTCTGTAGAGAAAATAGCTATAAGCATGATTATCAAGTTATATGTATTACATAAGTTACAAAGTTTGATAGCAGTTCTCCAATTATGTAATAATTATATTACTTATCCTATCAAATAGGTATTAAAATATCCACTTATTATGGCATTATGGGCATATACGTTACAAAGCTTGATAGCAATTCCCCAATTGTGTAATAATTATAATAATTATCCTATAAAATGGGTTTTAAAATATCCACTTATTATGCTATTATGGGCATATTATAAGTCTTGGTAATTTAGATCTAATAGTCAAATTATATATATATATATATACATACATATTGTATATACATATACACATACATAATAATATACATTGCCTAAGAATATGTAGTTTGTAGTACATAAATATGAATGTGTATGTACATACATATGTATATGAAGCTGAATTTTCATGGAAGCTACTCTGTATATAGTGGCTTTTGTGTGCAAAGTGAATGTAAGGTCTGGGCACATTTCAAGGAGCGTGTTATGCTGGGTACTATTTTCTCTGCACAGTCTAGCTGATATAAGAAAAACACACATGATAACACAAAGTGGAAGGCACAGTAGCTGAAAAGGAAACACCACATGGAACGGCAGCCATGACTGTAAGCCAGCATGCAGACTCCGGAGAGCAGGAAGGCCTTGAACCATGCTATGGGGGATGAAGAGCACCTGTGGGGCCTGGTACAGGAGGGAACTGTTCTGTTGCTGATGCTAGGTCATAGGACTCATAATAGAAAATAAAGCAGGTTCAAACTTTCCTCTACTTTCCCAAAGGTCTCACTGCTTAGCCTGGCTGGCTTTGAACTTAGAGATCTGCCTCCTACGTGCTAGAAATAAAGAAATGCACCACCAGCCATGCTAGGCTCAAACTCTTTATTCTTTCACGTTGTACTTTTCTTGACAGCACTATAATTATCCCCAAATTATAATTACCACTATATATTATAAGGTGGTTATCCCAACCTCCTCTCTCCCTCCAGCAGGAGCAGATGATAGCCACTGTTACTGCTTCATCTCTAGAATTGCACAGAACCAGAGGCCCTCTGTGAGGATGCTGAGGAAATGGTAGTATGCCGAGCTCCCTCTGAGAAGTGAGAAACATTCATCTGAGTTTGACAGGAAAGTGGACAGAAGAGGACAAGAAGGATAAAGTATAATGCTTTTTATGGCACCTAATTCAACTTTGTTATGTAAAACAAACAGATCCAATGACCAAACTAGAAAGTCACTTAAAAAATGTTTGCAGAATTATGGAGTCAAGGAACCAGGCTTGAGGGTGGACAGACAATCTCTATACCTGGGCAACAAGACTTAGCCAAATCAAGAGTCAGTGCAAGCTGTGCTGTATGTTGCCTTCACCTGCATGCTGATCGGCCTCTCTCTAACAGCCATTACCCAAGGTTTTAACATCAGAGAATTGGGGCACAGAAGGGCTAAGTAATTCATTGAGACTGGGAGTCACACAGCTAGTAAGTGGTCCAGTGGATATCATTTCTGTTTTTGTGTCAGTGAAAACAGAAGCTTTCTCCCAAGTCGAAGAAAGAAAGCTGGACTGCGTTAGGGGAGGGAGCAAGCATGGACACATAGAAATACTGCACATGCATATTCATGTCAAACCTGGTATTCCCAAGGAAAAATAAATTGATCAAGTATGTGCTAGGTCAGTATTTTCATGACCAATTAATGGATCATGAAATCAATTTAGCGAGTCATGATCAGCATTTTAAAAAGAAATGTGGCAGTCAACATAAAGAAGGAAAGAAAACATTAAAGGGAATCACTCAGCTTTGTTTCCTGAGAGTCACACACACCTGCACTAGAACACTGTGTGGAATGTATTTCTTGTCACAGGTTAGGTAGCTGCGTCAGGCTGTCTACTGTCCCTCTTATGAAGAACTGGAATTTAATTCTGGTAAGGGGCAGAAAGAAGACAAGAATATAAGAGCACAAGACTCCCAGGCTTGGCTTTATGAATGCACACATCTAAACACAACTCTCCCAACTCAGTATTCAACCGCCTTAGCTGCCAGAGGCATAAGTGTCTGCACACACACACACACACACACACACACACACACACACACACACACACACACACACAGACACACACCCACACCTTCCTCCTTGTCTTGTTTCTCACTGCAGGACCCAACATGTCTACTACCAGCTCCAGCCTCCATTCCAGCACTAAGTGACAAATCAGGGCACCTGTTACTTCTGCTTCATCCAGGCAAGGGCCAGTTGCAGTTCCAAAGACCTGCTGTCTTTTAGAATGTATTGAGAACCAAAAGGAGTAACATATCTTTCAATAAGGTCTGTATTACAGCCACTCAGCAACCCCCTCTCCTCCTGGATGAAAACAAACCACTTCTAAGCCAGGACCATGGTTCAGGGCCTTGGAAGAAGTGGCAAGAATTCAGAGAAGCCAGAATCCAAGCTGCATAGAAAAGGCTGTTCGCTTCTCCAACACATGTAAAGAGAAAAACTGTAAAGAGGACTGCACTTTCTTATGGATTCTTGCAGCCTCCCTAAGTATGAAACCTGGCAAGTGCCATGGGAGTTCCTCAGTCCCCAAGTGTGGCCTCACAATGACAAAAGATAGAAGGAGCTCAGAGAAGTTAAGAGGACAAGCCAAAAGTCACACAAACAATGAGTAGTGAGTCTCAAAGGACAAGAGTTAGCCAACATGCATGTCCTTAGATAAATATTATCAGTATTTATTCATGAAATGTTAAAATGGGGGGGATTCAGGGTCGAAGACAATGACCATGAGGATTTTGCTTCATTACTTGATGGTTGATAGGCACGGGAGGCCTCAGCTCTGAGCAATAAACCTAGGACCCAAACTCCCAAGCCCTGAGTGAGGTACCTCACACTTTGAAGGATACCAGCTTCCACTCCAACAGGAAGATACTATTATTTTCCCCTTTCTCTGCTCGGCTTCCTTTTAAGGCAAGTTCTTCCACCCATTCTAATGCTGGCAAATGTGGTACTAACTAGACATACTGAAAACACTATGTTCATTTTAAAGACACTGTTTAGCACATGTATCTGTTCATGAGATTTAATAAGGTATTTAAAAATCCAAAATTGGCCTGAAAAGCTTTAAACTATACACAAATTATGGTTGAGGGTCTTTATCTGAGAAACAACCTTTGAAAATGAGGAAGATTGAAATAAATGATAGTATGTTAATAGAATAGATGCAAAAAAACCTTCCAATTGGCCTATAAATATAAAGGAAGGTTTTACACATCTACATAGCAATTCTTGCTAAGTTCCAGAACTGCTAATACATAGGTAATAATGGATGGCTGTATCCACTGAAGTCAAATACATTGCCAATCAAGTGTTGACAAACATTTACCTCTATAAGACAGAAACACAGACACACAGACACACAGACACACACACACAGAGCGAGAGAGACAGAGACAGAGAGAATTTTATCTTCTAAAATTGATTTTTTTGAGTTAAAAAAGGAAGAAGGAAAGTTTTATTGTTTATTCTATTTTCCTTGTATCTTGACTGTATCCCCAAAAATGAGCACTTAAGTTTTAGCCAGGAGCCTGCTTTCTGCTCTTCATTCCACTTTGACTGGTGGATCCCTTCTAGCCAGTGACAGCTTTGGGTTGAGATTTCAATTCTTTTATTATATGAAGGAGAAATACCATACTTGGCTTTTGACTATATATATTTTTATCTTCTTCATGATTCATTGCTCTTAAAAATGTGCAAATTTCAAATGATATATGGTTAAGAAAGACTATGGTGTTAAGTATGATCACGTAAAGTTTAATAATGCCTCTTGTGAAAGCTAAAATGTAGATCTGTAAAGGAAAAACTGTAAAATCAAAAGCCAATCAAGCAGCACAAACGTCAACATATCATATTTCTGACTCAGCCTCCTAAGAATAGGGATTAAAGACCTGTACCACCCAGCTTAGCTTATGTTGACAACATAAAATCCTTTTCTCTAGTTATAGCATTGCAGTGTTCTAGATTCTTAATAATTTCTGACTGGATCGACCCAGAAGCACTGTAATTTCTCTGTGTAAACTTTTGAGCTCTCAACAGTCCCATATAATGTGTCCATTTCTTCTACGTTTTATGTCTTATGAAGACAACAATCTTTCACTGTCCTCCCTCTATTCTAGCCATCCATCCTATTCCTAGTGACAATGTCCATTGTCCTAGGCCTTTTGTCTGTTACAGTCTAGACAATCAGTACCTCAATTTAACTGTTAATCTCATCACAAGTGATATTTGCATTATGTTTGTCTTTCTGTTTCTTGGTGTCTCCCTGAAGGTTCAATGTTAAGGGCAGAGGCAGAGGGTACCACCTCCTCTGGGCCTTTCTGTCCTGAGTGGTCAGGTGCACTGTCATCCTCAGACCTTTCTAGTCACTGGTTGCCTTGGGTGATGTCATCACCAAGTTTTTAAGAAGGCAGACCCAAGGACTCATCTTGGGGGCCAAGGTGGGTATGGTGGTGTCTGCTGCTCTGATTCATCCAGATACATGACTTTGATCTTATTATAGTTTAACTTGAGTGACAGGGTAAGGCAGCTGGTGTTGGGTGAATCCTGGTTCTGAACTACAAGGGAAGTTGCACAGTAGCCCTGTCTACTATGAAAGTCACTCTCTCATGCGTTTATGTGTTGTCCTTTGGCCTCCTATGCCCAGAATAACTTGGCACTGGTCCCTTTGTCTACACAGTCTACTCACAGCCATCTCTTGATCCTCAGCTCCAACAATCCTCATCTTCTAGAAAACTTAGGAGCCCCTTTTGATTCAACTGCATAAAAGAAACACAGACTAATTCATAAGGCTAAGGAACAGATAACATCATTCATCTTTGTATCAGAATATTTAGTATGCCATCTGGCATCCTGTGTTAGCCTCATGAATATTTGTGAAAGGAAGACTGAATTATGGGATCTTAGAAGAAAAAATGGTAGTTTGGGGCTGGTATAAAAGTTGGATTTAATTCCTTTCCGTTGCCAAAGTCTTCCATTATTAATCCATCAGTTAATCAACTCATTTTCTCACTCTCTTCAACCTTCAGTGTGCTTCCAGTAAAGGTGGAATGAATCCAGACTCACCACCATAACAAAGATGTGTTCAACTCACCAGCTGGCCCCTCCTGTTCTTACCTGGCTTACTTCCATTCTTAGGATGGATCGTTCATTACTGTCTCCGCCAGGAACACTCTTCTACCAATTATTTGCTTTTTCTTGTCATTCAGTATGAGCTAAACAAGATCTCAAAGAAGATGTACCTTGCACCATTGATTTCCCACTACCCTATTTCTTTATTTATAGCTGTTTAGAGCATCTGAAATCATCTTCATTCATTTTAAGTTTCTATCACCAGAATATAACTTTTATTCACCACTCTGCATCTTTTTAATTTTTACATTTTATTACAAGTTCCCAAGAAATACTAAAATAATTCCATCTAACTTTCTGATCTAGAGGATCTTGTTTCTTTGGGGAAAAAAAAATAAAACAAAAACAAAATACCAAACTTTCCGAGTCGAGTAATTGGTATCACAGGTACTTAGCTGATATAGCTTAAGTATAATTTATTTTATGCTTTTCAATCAAACACAAGGCTGAAACCACTATTAGTTATATCCACATAGTCTCAGGATCATACTTTTCTCTACAACCATAATTTATAATCTTCTCTGGTAGGCAGGAGATATTTTGCTAGCCTATAATTTTTATACCACTAGCAAACAAATGTCTCTGCATGCCTATATTGTATGACTTGTCTTTAAGAAAAGAAAATTATTGAAAATTAAGCTTTCAAAAATACCGTGGGCTCTACTCTAGAAATACTATTAATGTCCAAGCACATAAACAGAAACAAATTAACAATTACCATTTCACAACTTTCAAAATGTTTATAAACATAAGCTTATTTCTTTCCAAAAATAAAAACATCAAGACTTTTCATTTTAATAACAATTAAGAAACTTTCTGGTAAATTATTATTGAAAAATAATTTTATTGAGCCATTAAAATAATATTATTTTGCTAACATATTGTAACCTTGAAGTTATTACATTTCAGTGTCCCTTTTAAGTATGAATACAATAAATTTAATTATTGGTGTAATCTGGAAAAGCAAGTCTAGAATAATTTAAAATCACATAATTTTATTTTTAAAGCTATGAATTTAAGAACACAAAATATCCATTAAGTCTGGGCAGTTGTTTTCTCATTTTACCGTGTGTATTTTATGGACAGCTTGATTTTCGTCCAGTGAGAACAGGAGACTCACACTGGTTATGATTCTTTCCTGGGCTAAGCTCCTGTTCGTTTTCTCCACCTCTTCACCCATTTTCTACAAATTATTTCATTAGCTAGATGACCAGAAATGCAGATGAACTTCACTTAGCGAAACCATCCATTAGAGCACAGACACACGTGACTGGCGGATCCCCTCGCGAAATGTTCATGCAGTCCCAGTGGCCAACAAGAGCAAGAATGAGGCAGAGCAGGTCAGCATCAGCTGGGCTTTTCAAGCTGTTTCTGCATTGTAACCCATAAGCGTAGCTCGCTTTGGCTGTGTGGCTTTCTGAAATTCTAAGAAACTTTCATTACTAACTAATGTTATAAAGGCTAAGCCACAAAATAAATATTTTGACTGGTCAGGGAACGCTTAAACTGTATCTGTATTTTTGAAAACTTCTATTGTAGAATTTACAAATCCCTAACAACAAAATTTCTTCAGGGAAGGGAATCAGTGTGCCTTATTAATCTGAATAACACATTCAAGTGCCATGAAAATTAACATCTAAACTCTGATTTCAGGGTGTGCCTAATGAAAACCAGGCAGAGAAGCTAATAAGAAATTTAACACAGGGCAAATGTCATTATTGTTGTAAGAAATATACTATAATCAAAACGCTTCTGAGTCCTGGCCAATGACCTCTAGTAATAATGCTTTGTTGACCTTATTTTAAAAATAATTTTTCATTACTAATTCAGTAAAAGAGTCACCTTTTCAGTCATCAAGCATAAATAATGAAGACAAAATCAGCACCTGATTCTTCATTACAGGACAAGAAGTGACACAGATACCACCAACAAGGAAGACTCCTGGGCCAAAGCCACAGTGAACAAGGAAAATAAAAACAAACATCTTTCCTTTCGTATGTGAAGACATATAGTTACTTCTGGTAGAGGGAGGGGAGGGTAGGGGAGGGAAGGGGAAAGAAGGAGATGGGGGGTAGGGGAAGATGTGGTCAAGCACTGGATAGCATTCCTTCTGTGAGACCTACATTCTTAACGGTCCAGAAAAGTAGCTGGCATGTTGAAAGGCAGACTGATTTCGTTCCACCTCAATAGAAAGAACAAGTCTTTTAAATTCTTATGATATCTTCACCATATTTGGAACATTACTCCTGGAGGCCATCTGTATGTTCAGATATAACACAGTCTGCACACAAGTCCCTATGGTGGATCTCACCTGTGAGCCCAGTCTGCTCTCCCTCTTCTCTGACCAGCTGTCCATGGGAACCTACATTTGATGAGAACTCCAGGAATATTCTCTCTATATAGCAGCACAGAAGCAGAAGCTACCATATAGAAAATTTTAAGGCAGGCTTTATATGTAGCATATTATATATTCTATGTACAGAGAGACGACACACACATTTTAACAATTAACACTGAGGAGTGGGGCTGTGAACCTGCGTACCCTTCCCATCAGCATTCCAGTGTCACTGAGGGAGAAGACACGCTTTGCTTCCAACAACCATTTGTACAACAAAAAAACCTCTAAAAAAAGACATCTGAAATAGAGCCTAGGACAGGTAAATGGTCTGAGAAAGAGCTCCATTAAAAGGACAATGACCCACATGTCCATCTGTTTGAGCCCAAGATCACTTATGTGCGCTAACTTAAGAAAAAAGATATTAGGAGAGCCTGAAGAGGCCAAAGCTGGCCAGTGTTTTCTACACGGGGGCAGTCAAGTTCTTCGGATCCTTGAGACAGGGTCTTACTCATCTCCCGTGTCTTCTTCCAGTTCCCTGTGTAGGGCAGAGGGGCCTCCAACTGCAGCTTGCTGCTCTGGCCTTCTAAATACTGGAATTACAGGCACGGCTACCACACAGCTTACACCAGCCCAAGCTTAACATCTGACAACGCAAAAACATTTAGGTAAGCAACTGCTATTGCTTCAGTGGCATGGATTGTTTAGTCAAAGCTGTAAGTGCTACAGAACACTAATCCCTGAAGATGGCGAGTCATATAAAAATAAAGTAAATACAAACAAAAAGCAAGACTAACTTTTACTAGCATGAACATCTGTGTAACAGGATGGAAACTGCTTTTGTCTGGCCGGCCCTCCACATTCACTCTGCATCTCTTTTGGCCTGGCTCTGTGCCCTATCAAGATGGCTCAAATGGGCTGTAATTAATCTCCTTTACCCTCTAGTTTCATTTGGTTTCTACAAGGAGGGAACAATGACAGGAGAGTCACTAGTGTTAATTCTCTTGCACCTTCTCTGTCAAGTTGCAATACACTAGTGGATTCTTTTTCTCCTAAGAATGGTTCAAAACTCTCTTGAGGTTCCTTACGGTTCTTCAAGCTGCAATTCTGAGGATGGCATGTTTGGCACGAAGATGATGATACACTGTCTAAAAAGTATCAAAAAAGTTCCTTCTTTGGTAAGACATCTAAGATTATGAAATGCAGTTATAAATATTCAAAGGTTGAATGTAATATAATGCCACATATATTACATAAGACTGTATAAAGACATAGATGAATTAATTAGAATGCAGACCCAGGTATCAGAAAATTACAGTGTCAAAGACTGCCGTATGGGAAAAAAAGAGAAGCAGACCCACAGTGTGTAATTTCTGAAGCCTACAGGGCGGTTAGGGTCTCGCAAGTGCACTGGGTGCTAATGTTAGAGGCAGAGCAGCATCTGCTCCATGGGGCCGGATCTGTGACGTTGTCTGAATGGCTTTTTCTTTTTTTCCAAAATCTCAACTTTTCTGACTCTTATTCAGCAACTTTAAACTAATAAAGCTAAGGGAAGTGTGGAGTATCTCCTTTCTGCTTTTTACTGTACTTTCTGTACTATATATTAGATATTATATCGCCCAATAAAATGGTCACATAAAAACTTTGCTTCAGCTAGTGAGATAAACGTGAGAACAGAACTAGAAAAATGGAGAGTCGTATAATACATCCAAATGTCTCCCTACAAACCTTTAAAGTAATGTCAGGGGCAAAACGTTAACTGTAGATGACTTTAGCATTTGCAGTGGTGGCCCCTAGTTCACACGTGTACTTGGGAGCTCTTGAGTCAATTTAGCTTGTTCTGAAAGCATGACTTGGAAAATTCATGAATAAAATTGCATACACCCCTACCAGCAATTTTTTTGAGAAACCATCTTTAAAAAATACAGTATGTGTACATGCGTTTGGGAAACTGTGCTGTATTTATGTATGTGTACACATGTGACTAGCATGGTGACTATGTCTGCAGATGACATATTGTGTATGTCTAGCACTCGGTACTATTCCTCTGAAGCTCGGTCTCTTCACACACTAGGAGGCTGGCACTCAGCAAGTCCCAGATTATAGGTGAGTGAGACCACTCCTGGCTTGTTAATGAATAGTAGAGTCTGAATTCAGGTCTTCATTGTAATCAAGGTTCTCATAACCATGGAGTCACCTCTCTAACCCCTTTATGATTTGACTACACATGACAGTTTTTAGCCCCCAACAAAATGCCTTTTCTCACTTTAAAATATATCTCAAATACAGCATGGTATAAGCACTCTTTCCCCATCCTCTTTGGTAGAGCTGCTGATCACACAGGGTTTGTAAGCTAGTCCCATGCTGAACTACCACTGAGCCGCACCCTAGTCACAGAAGATGACATCATCTGTTCTGCTTTAAATATATGTTAAGTTGGCCAATTTCTACCAACACTATGGATTCCAGTCTGTCTAGATGGTCTTATGGCTATTATTTTATTAAAAACAAAAACCACAATACTTGTTTTTTATCCATTTAACTGCTGAGAAAAATGAGGTTTCAGTAAGATAAACTAGCTTACAAAATGGCACACATAGGAAACAAAACTAAGATTTGAAACCTGCCTTTAAAATTTCTTAAGTTTTTGTTCTTTCTTATACTCCAGGATTTAAAAAAAAAAGGTTTAAAGGAGCTGTCGAGATAGCTCAGGGCTTAAGAGCACCGACAGCTCCAGAGAGGCCCCAGGTTCAATTCTCAGCACTCAAATGGCATCTCATACACACAGATGGCAGCTTACAACCATTTGTAACTTCAGTTCCAGAGGATCTAACTCCTGTAAAGAGGGCATCAGGGAGGCAAGTGGTGTCTACAGGAGGGGAAAACATCTACACACATTTTAAAAAAAAAATCAGGTTTAAAAAATGACTTTTACAACTTGGTTTATGATGTTCTACTTTTAAGAAATTATTTCCTTTCTTGTAATTTAGGACAATCAAAAGGTTTAATTGATTGGCTTTTCATAAACTTTTACAAGAAGGTTTATGCACATGTATTCCAAACTCAAAATACAAAACAAAACAACATGATAGTTATGTCATTCATGGCAAATTTAGCCATGTCGCAGCTTTGAAAAGAAATCCAATTAAAGAGTTGTTGGGTGGTGACTTGTAGGAAAAAGATTATTTATCCCATTCCATTCTACATAGCCAGGAGCCAGACAGAGAAGCAGCTGGGTGCAAGGAAGCATTAGGGAGCTAAATCTAGGGTACCGCCAGGGAAGAAGGTGGCAGCTGGGAGTGGGGAGGGTTTCAGCATCCAACATTTAAAAGGATCCAAACAGGAAAATGCCAGCTGGAAGGAAGAGGGTGCTAGGCATCCAGTAACCTTCTGGGAAGACCAATTTTCTGTCTGGTATAACAGAAAATACACGCCACATGTTAAGTATCTCAGGTTTTGAAGGGGGAAAGTGCATTTTCCCAACAATTCTGTGTCACCCCCCAAAAGGGAAGGCACCAGGGAGGACAACCTGCTACTAAGTCAGCAAACCTCGGCCTATGTCAAGGATGATACTTCTGAGCAACAAAATAACATGCCGAAGAGACTCTTAAACATTTTATATGTTCTTAAACTGGGACTATGATGGTCCCTTAAGGTGATTCTGTTTTTAAAGGGCATATCATTAAAAGGGTTATATGAGTTAATTCCTTTGATACACACAGGCATGCAGGAGCACACACACTCACACGGAGGCACAGAGAGTGAGAGATAGACTTGAAGCATATGTGGCATCTAAGGATTGTGGGTTTAGACTCTCAGTTGATCAGCTCCAGAGGCCTCATTTTGCAATCAGCTAAACCTACAGAACATTTTCACCAAGTGCTGCAAATCAGCAAAATATTAAATGGATCTTGAAAAAAATGATTATGAATCCACAGTTCTGTTTGACTGTATAATTCTATTTAAGATTAAAATTACTATCATAAAAGGCCACTTTCTGAATGTAATTCCACAAAAACATCATCACAAAAGCTTTTACTGCTATTTATGTCAGAATGTATTTTAAACAGTTCTAATCATTTACCTTTGTGGACACTTAATTAAAATTACAAAACCAATTTTAATCTGTAGTCCAATTAATATGCAAATATATGCAAATGTGGTAAATCAAGGTGGTGATTAAGTTAAGGACACTCTATTTCATGTCTGCTTTAAGTGTGAAAACAAACAATCTTTTTTGTAATTGTACTGATGGATTGTGATGTTTATAGGGTTAGTATGGGGTACAAATGTTTATGCATCAACATTATGCCAAAACAAAGATTTTATACTCTGGAGTGATTTAGCATCCAGCATACATTCAGATGCAACAAAGTCATTTTGCAGTCATCTTGTGAATTAGAATAAGGTCAAAGCAAAGTTAAATTTCTATGTCATCCATTTGTATGGCTATTTAAAATTCAACAATCACTTTCTGATGTGTTAGGTAAGAGCCAAGAAGTCTCAAGAATGGCATATTATCGCCCTTTATCATTTACTGTTTCTAATACACTGGTTTATCTTTGATACTATTACAGCAATCATTCTCTCATTAAGGTACAAAGATAGTCAGCCTTTTTAACCCCTCTTTTTCACAGGTTTTAAAGACAGAGAGTACATCTCAAATCCAAGTGACCACCAGAGCTTACAGAAATGCACATTCTCAGCATCAATTCTCTGCTTGTTCTCCCCTTACTGCCTAGCAACTGATGACAATTTTCTGAGGAACTGGCTCCCAGAGCTCTGTTAGAAAGGGCATACGTGAAATTTTTGAAAAGATTTCTTAAATGCATGGCAAATATTATAAAAAAAACTTTTTCATTCTAAATTTCCTTCCAAACAGTATTTTCTCGATTCTCAAATATGCAGTTCTGAAATGTGTATGTTACAAAGATGACAGCGTGGATTTATTTTCTGAGAAAGAAACAACATACTCCTTGGCTGTGCAGTGGAGCTCAGTGGTAGAGCCACACTTAACATATATTAGAGTCCTGGGTTCAATCCCTAGAGAGGAAACATGGGGGGAGGAGGGAGGAAGGACAGGGAAGGACAAGTCCAAAGCTTTACTCTTCATCAAATAAATACTTAGACCACTCACTCATGCTAGCAAAACATTAAGAATAATAGACGGATCATACTTTTTGAGCGCGAAGGTGATTTGTTTCAATTTTGAAAGAACACAGAACTGCATGCGAGACTTTGAAGATTTCCCTTCCCTTCAGTACCTCTGCTTGCTGATCTTCAGTGGGAGTGGCCACACTTCCTTCAGCACTCAGTGCTCAGATGCTGATAGACAGGTTTGCCAGGGCAATGTCAAGCATCGGCATTTGTATACACGTCTTACAGAACATACTTCCTTTTTTGCAGTTGTATTATTTAAATAATTCGTTTTGCTTGTAATTGAAAATGAAGTCATGTACAGTCCCTATTTCATTTAGAAAAATGGATGTGAAACTGCAGTCATCCTATCATTTTGACACTCTAAATTTAAAAACACTGTCATTCTATAAAGGCAGATAACTTAATAAAAAGCAATACACTTTAGAGCTATCTTTACTAAATTAGGAAATATATCCTTAACATGCTTCTAGAAACTTTTTCCCTCTCAATCTAATCTAGTTTTAAAATTTCTATTTTAAAATCTTCAAAAATACCTAAACTTCCCGAGAACACAGATGCTAATAAATGCCGCCTGTAACTGCTGCACCTACCCTTCCTGTAACTGGTCCACACTCCTGTCATTATTCTGCATTGTATATTCTTACAAATAAGTCATTCTCCTAAAATATTTTTAAATGAAACTCTATACAACAAACCATTAAGTTCATTTCTCTCTCTGAGTAGGTGTTTAGGGACTGTAATTGTCTAAATGTATCTAGTACCAACATATTCAATTATGAAACAGTCTCCACATGATGATGCACCTAAGACAGCAGTTTACATATTAACAAACTCTATCTTCATTACAGTACAAGGACAAAGCAGGACTCCCTTCCCCAATTTAGATCCAACAGTGAAACACATAGCACAATGCAACATAAAGTGAAATAAAAGGAACATAAAATGCACTGCATTAAATATTAGAAAAATAAAGCAAGCACAAAACTGCAGAAGCAGCAGCATAGAGAGCTGTGCTAAGACAATGGACGCTCTCAGTAGGAAATGAAAGTAGCTGGAAAGTTGTATAATCAATGTATTGAAGTCAGTCTTTTTTTTTTTAATCTTATACATGTTCTTTCTTAAGATTGCTTGATTTTCTAAAATGAAACTTTTTTTTCAGTGTTACAAAATGTCATCTGCATTATAATCTGGAAATTATGTTAAACACCGCACTGGAAACTCTGAGCCAAGGAGACAACTCCTCTGGTCCAGTTCTCCTAGGAATAAGTCAGGGAATTATAGTAACTGGTAACCAGAATCCTGACATGACACTGGAAAACAAAGCATTCGTGAATAGACACACAGACCAAAATATCATCCAATTAAGAGGCCGTCATGATGGGACATCCTGCTGGCTTTATGTAAGAAAAGAGCATTGTCATTGCAGGATTTTGAGAAAACCCTTAGCTTTGCATCATACATTAAATCTAATAGTAGGCACAGAAGAAAAACCTTAAAATATTTTTAATAAAACAAAGAAAATGTTACAAAGAACCTAAAACTTGTTGCATTTATAGAAGTTTATTAAATATATTGACACTATTTCTATTCACTTTTAGACAACAGAAAAAGGTCCAGAAATATTTTATCTCTTGAATAAAAATAAATTTTAGGAAGAGAACAGTGTCAGTTTGTTGATAATCATGCTAAAGTGCTAATTTTGAAAAAAAATAAACTGTTTTTATCATTGTATATTTTGTATGGTTAATTACTTACAAATAATTCCAGTTGTGTTTAAGCACACAGAGTTTATATTTCCTAACCACAGTCCTCTTTCAGGCTGGACAGATGGTTTCAGAAAAGGGTGAAGTTTACAGAAATGGACCCTTGCTTTCCTTTTCATGTAGTTTACTGATAATCGTGCCTACATAAACTGATCTGACCTTGGGAATGTCTCACATTCCTCAGAGCAGCCCTTTGAATAATCACCAAAGCCTACAGATCTGAGATGATGTTGGACCTCCTCCCAGAAAAGCCTTCATCCTAATGGCCACCTAGGGGGACTGAAAGGCCTCGCATTTTCTCCAGATTTCCAGGAGGTTGAATGTTGCCTGTGCCAGAATCAGTCCTCACTGCTGCTGTGCCTTGGGTGGTAGAAAATTAAAATGAACCAATCACACAGACGTAATATGGCATTATCCTCAGGGCGTGGTTTCTTTTAATCAAACAAATATTTTCAGAGCTATATTACTCTTAAATCCCAGAAGTTCACAAGAAAGGAGAGGGAGTGGGAAACAGCGAGGAGCTAGCCCTCTTGCAGTCAAAAGATATACAGCCAGCTCAAGAAAGCAAGCCAGAAAAAGCCTTCGCATCTGTTTGCCATTCAAGACCCAACCCTAGAGGAAATCATCCCAGTGACTTTACTGTCTACAGTTACTACAACCAGTGTGTTTATTTCTTTGCTAACACGAAATGCCACATATCCAAACCAACCTCTGGGTCAGAGAGCAAATAGTCTAGAAGAAGACGTCTTCTTTATAGTTATAGTTCATATTTTCCTTGGAACCTGCTCTGTTAAGACTTTGGTTTAACTGTAGTATAAATGAAAATAAAGTAGTGTCTCTGTGTAAAACCACAATCTTATTTTCTTATTAGAATAACTAAGAGAGTCTTCATATTTTTAGCTACTCTGACAAATCTGAAGATTCTTTTTAAAGTGTATGTAATTACTTATGTGCCATTTACTGATACTGAAGAGAGCTGAAGTGACTTCACTTTCCAGAGTCATCAATTAGTTCTCATGCAGGCAGGCAGCAGAAAAGCTGTTTAGAAGTTAATCTGGAATTGTTCTATTCCCCAAAAGGAAAATATGTCCTTTAAATATTATTGGTAATTCACAACATGGAATCAGACACAAAGGAAAGAATGGCTCGAGGTCTGAAGGGTCTCCATTTTGTAGTCCTTAGATTTCATATGGTAAGCATGGAGACTGCTTTTCAAATTGGATAAATTTTTACTAGTGCTTGGAAAATATAAAGACAAAATGCCTAAGATTAGTGAAGACAAGCTACTTCATTAGGCGCACACAATTACTAGCCATTATAGGGTTAAAGTGAGCTGTACTATCTAGAAGCAGACACAGCAAGTTTCATGGTACTTACTATATGCTTACTCTGTGACATTTGTCCACTTCTCCCAATACTCAGAAGACAGCCATAAAACAGAATTCCCTGCGTGAGATCTTGGGAGGGATAATCTTTATCAACACCAACAATACCTTGTGTATAAATTATCTTATCGCTTTAAGTTAATTGGAAGTTGCAACTTAATAACAAAGACAATCCAAATGGACATTTAGATACAGTAACCCAATAAACTTGTAACATACTAAATTGTGAACTATGGCTATTTTAGGAATGAATAAATGATTACTTTTATAAACTGAACTTTCTGGTAGTTACAACTAATGCATTGGGACAACAATAATTAAAAAAAAAAAATTCCTGTGACAGTAAGGGAACTTATTCCAGCCCAAAACATATGATAGGAACTCTGACTCAATTTTATAAAAATCATACTGTTATTTATGTCCCCTTGAACAGCTTAGCACAATAAATGGACAATAGATTTTAGAAACTGGCTAAGAGCCAGAGAAGTTTCTGGGTTCACTGGACTGAGAGGTAGCAGTGGGCAGGAGAACCCCAGGGGTGAAGCTCTTCTTGGTTAACAATAATCATGAAACAATGATTTTTATAAATAAAGACTCCTGACCTATCAACCTCAGCCAGGAGAAATTAAAACTAACATACATAAAATTGCTAAATATTAATTTCCCTTGAAGTATATCTCCCAAAACTCAACCCTGATTATACTCCTGCAAAAAATTATGGAAATTACAAAAAATCCTATGTCCTAGTTCTTCAGTTAATCATGCATTTATTAAATGTATGGAATTCATAGGTGGTAGGCCCTATACATCCTCTTCTACAAATAAGGAATATTGTAGTATCTGAATGTTTTCAAAGTCACATGGTTAGTGGTTACTAGCAGGACAGAGACTTACAATCTGTTTCTGGTCATCTAGTTTAAAGCTGTTTTGACTGTGCTGTGACAATAAGGGGACAAGCCTATGCTTAATTGGTTGCATAATCACACAATCATGAAGTAACTGTGACCCAAGACACATGAATGTACATATATGTACATGTGAATACAAACAGTACCAAAATGGAATGCGTAGAATAGTGCTACATGCTTGCAAGAGTTTAGGGAAAGTGCTGAGATTAGTGGTCCTCTACTTTTAGTCTTACCCAGAGACAATGTAAATATTGAATTAAATAATTAGCATTATGTCATATACACTGAAATATGTCACTTAGTTGAAGGTTAACACAAAGACAAAAGCTAAATGTCCTATTAACGGTGACTGGCTTTGTTATGTCCTCAGTCCAACCTCTTTCCATTTCTAGTGAGGCAAACTGAAGAGCACAGGGAACTCGCCAACAAGAATGTTCTAGCTTTCTTTCTCAGGGTAAGGATGATTAACGATAAACTGACTTTTGGAATGCATATACTTTCAACAACCGGGATTTCATCAGTCTTCTAAATAGAAATATGAAATCACATAATTTTGAAATGCAGAAGGACTTGAGAGTTCAGTGTGGTGATTTCCTTTTGCAGGTTCAGACACTGAGGTTCTGAAAGGTGAGGTGACAGCCTGGCCACACCAGCTAGTTAGTCGCATGCCACAGCTCCAACCAAACGCCTGCAGTTCTTTTCATTATGGCAGTCTTTAAAGCACCGTCCAGGAATAAGTAATGTTGTCCAAAATGCTTCTGAGGTCAGATGAGCACAAAGTCTGCTATCAGGAATGAGGACTGTGACCCCAATAAAACAGAAGACATTTAAGTCTTTGACACAGCCAAATTGTACAATCACTTCTAAGTGTCCTCCTTGATGCTCGGATGTTTTGTACATATATGTTGCAAAGAGCAAAAAAAAAGTCATACCATGTCAATTTTGGTGGTTGAAAAGTTCAACTAACTTTGAAAGATATACACTCTCTGAAACAGTGAGGTTACAATTGATTGTGATCAATGATTATAGGCTAAAGCTTTCACATGGTTTTTTTACCATCCTATCTTAGTCATTGGAGCACAAAGTTCCACCTGAAACTTTGCAAAGGAATAGAATTTTCAGGAAGCTAAGTTATAAGCTAAGATGCTGAATGTAATCTGAATCTGTGCAGTGGAGATAATCGAAGAGACTCTTTAGCTAGCTAAAACCTAATGTACTTTGCAAATTAAAAGTGTCATTTGTCTTGACTGATAATACTGAAAGACATCCTTTTATACCTAAACTGCTCCAACTTCATCATGCATAGATGTAAGAAAAATGTATGCAAATTCTTTTGAAGTTCTCAAATGTCAGATCTTTCCATATATTTTGATCTTGCAAGGCACTTTTACATTTTCTTTAATGATTCATTTTCAAAAGGATGGCTGTTATAAAGAGAGTCACAAAGGAAACCTGAGGTCACCATAGTAGTCACAAGTAGTAGTGACAGGTCTATAAACTACTACTGTCTCCACGTTATACCGACTGGTAACTCAGAGTAAAGTACTGTTTGCACCTCTCATTCAGTGCATTCACACGTTTAAGTCTACTGCCACACTGTTGACATGTTTCATGTTTTCTGCATCCTGCCAACCTGGCATTTACATCTCACACAATATTGTTTTCAGCAAGACCTCCTCTTTAAAGAAGAAGAGCTAAACGTGCAGCCTCAACGTGAGACAACAACAGCACAGAGCACTGAGGGATGGCTGTGTGGCCTAGCTCTACTGCATAACACATCCTGGACCGAATCATGGGAAATGTTTTCACAAGTATTCTATCCTTGACAAGTGGGAAAGTGCTTCTTATCTGAGACCACAGTTCCAAACTGAAGGCCGATTAAAAAGTTGATTTCCACTTAGAAATCAACTTCTACAGGGCAAAGAGACAAATATTTACCATAGTCCTCATTATACAGATGAGGATATATAAGCAGTCAACAGATGACACGGGGCAGGTAGAAAATCACCAGTACTGGTTACAAACATACATTCTGCAGTTTTGAGGATGTTAAAAGCTTTCCTTAAAGACAGCCAGTTTGCCCATCTAATCACCAGGACAGTAAAGAGGAATGCAACCTTTTTGCAGAATGAGGATAATTATCTTTACCATGTTATTCTTAGAAAACGTCAGGAGAAAAACAGGATTTATAAAATTAAAAGCAAATTACAGTTCTTCGATGTTATGAGTGAATAACTGTTTCAACCCTTTCTTTACTCTGCACTGTCAAGATACAAAGTTCATCCCCCAAGGAGAAAAATTACAGAATGTACACAATGGATGCACAGACTGTTGAATTTTATAAAGTTTTCACACCTTGGGACATGTATGTTAACTAATTAAAATTCATGCTAATTAGAACTGGTACCATGTAATGCAAGATGAAAAGACAGGCAGTTCATATGATACAATATGACTCTCTAGGTATTGTTCTCTTGAAATATTGAGCTTAAAATCATACCAGTATATATCCTACTTATAATAAAGCCACACTCACAATAAAATGTCAATTCCAAGAGTTAAACAGACACCGCATAATGTCACAAATAAGATACACAAATGTAATGTCCAGTAAAAATGTAAAGAACATAAAAGTCCCTGGGGCCAATAATTCCTCGTCTTCCATCCCACACGCTAAGCCGCAGCCATCATCTGAGCACTCACAGGTTTTGGTATCTACCTCTCAGTGGAGAGCCGTGAATAGACTGCTCTCACAGTATTACTCATATTTGCTCGTCCACTTTCTATTAGTCTACTAATATCCCTATTGAGTTCTAAATCACAGCATTTTTCATGAATTTTATTAAAAGCATGAATTAATCCATGAATTTTATTAAAAGCATGAATTAATCCATGAATTTTATTAAAAGCATGAATTAATCCATATGTTATATGTATACATATATACAAATTAATATTTGTTATATAGACATAGTTCAGATACAAAGACAAAAATGAAGATTATTATTGCAACAGTTGATAGTGTTCTGGCTTATATTTTAAGTCTTTTATAAAGATTAAAAAACTACATTATTTGAACTTTTATAACTATAGGAAAGAATTGTATAATTATCTTTGAAAATTTTTATTTCAGATGAACAAAATTTCCTTCCATCCTTTGCAATGTTCTTTATTGGGTAATGTATCCAACTGTAAAAATTTCAAAAATGGTAAAAACGAGACTCTAGAAAAATGTAAGTCAATGATAACGTGTTAACTATCACTGACAAGAAAATTTTGATATTCCTTAGACAGAACATTCCAGAATTTGGCGGGTGTCAACTTGAATGCTCCGGCTCCCTCCGGCCTGGAAGGAGAGCGCTGCACTGAGCAGACGAGTGTACACATTGGCTGCTCAGTTCACAGTCTCCGCACACAACACAATCCACCAAGAGTCAGCTTTCATAATTCAGCAGTACAAAGTCTGCAAACACATATAACCTAGATCCATATTTCCCAGTGACAGCATATGATAGCAGAATGTGAAGTATTAATGCTGGTGTCACTGCAGTCCTACACTCTACTGCACTTTAAGAGAAAGCAGCTGCTGAGATGAAATGTGTGCCAACTGTCTGAAGACAGAAACATAAGAAACATTCCTTCTGTTACAAAGGATAGACACACAAACAGACTCGCGTCTTCAGATGCGGCAAGCAGTTTCTTACTTTTGCTTTATAAATTTCCCAGAATACACTCACCAGTTCTACATATGCAGAAAAATATGCCTTTAAACAACCCTAACTTCCTTCTCATAAGAGTAGCCATGCAAAGAGCCTCTGGTTATGTTCCTTCAGGTCAGAGGGAAGAAAAGCTGCCTCTTACCAAAAAAAAAAAAAAAAAAAAAAAATACAATCTCTATCTATTGAGTTCACATATCCAGGGAAATATATCTATGGAATAGATAACCTTGTTTAACTGAACATTTTCATATTAAGAACATATGATCCTTAGGTCTTTCAATGAATACCACCTTTAGTATGTTTACATACTTGTTATCTTGAAATAATCACCTGAAATTTCTTTTATAATTTCACATCCTGCAGAGAGCAGGCTGTCTCTTTCCCTTACCAGGAACCTGTCATGTCTGTTGCCTTAAATAAACCATTTGTAAGGGGTGAACGTCATACATTTTAAAGTGGCATTTTGTTTTTTCTCTTGATAGAAAGATTGACAATTTGTTGAACAGCCATGACATGCTGATTGGTATAAGATACATTCTGAACGAAATGGTGCAAAATGAACCAAGCACAGGACTGCCACCCTTTAAACACAGCTCTGCCATAATATTAAGCATGTGACATAATCTGAATGGTTTGGTTATAATTCACTTAAAAACTAGTACAACCTCATTGACCCCCTTATCAAACAATTTATTGTGCATCTGCAGACTGGACGATGAAATAGAGGAGGTGAAGTATTAACAGTGACACTATTTGGGAACCTCATAGTGCAGTTCATTCAAAAGGCAATTTTAAAATTGAATGAAGAGCTTTGACTAGGCAATAAAAGCAGCCACAATGCCAGTGAACAGTACTTAGGAGGGAAGCCTCTAATTATCCTATTTATAAATCAACAGTAATTTTACTGATGACTTCTTCTTGAAGTTGATTAAAATAACTTTGAAAAAATTTTAAACCAGATCATAAGCATTTTCTTGAACTATGATTTAAAATGTTAGTGATTGCTTGAAAATGATAGAAACTTGAAAGCAAGAATGAGACAGCATTTCTAGGTAGGAACATTCCTACAATCCTCCACAATGTAATTAGAGCACTGCCCTTGGGGAAGGGGATTTTATTTTATAATGAGAATGTTTACACTGTTATGGGGTTCAATCTATCTGGGAGGGAAGGTTAAACTTCTTTCCATTAAAGACAGCCTTATAATGAAAAGCTCTGAAAGGAGAATGGAGTCTAATATAGTGGATGTAATGGCCTATTAAATGATTCACACACAAAAAATGAATCAAATTCATTGTATCTCACTGCTGTTTTATGGCAAAATTGTTGAAAAATAAAACTATTGTCAAGATAATTGCATATTACATAGGCTGTATTACTGTAAGCAGTACTCTTGTTGGATGACCTAAAGTTTAATTTTTAGGTACATTAACAGGACATTACATTTTAAATACTTTACATTATTGGAATGTTTTTAAAGAATCCTACTTCTACCCTGTTGATAGAATCAATTTAGACTGAAAGTCATGTTAAAATTGTGCATCATTCTTTTTCAATTAAAAATTTCCATACATTCTTTATGATGTCATCCTTCCACTCCTGCACCAGATGCTGGTTTATACACCAATCTACTAAATGGCTGCTTACTAGGAATACACAATGTTGGATGTAACCTCACTGTCTAGCTTATATTCCAGATTTCCCCTCAAAAAAGGTATATTTTTAGAATAATATGCCCGTTTAACAACAATCTCTAATTATAAAACTCTCCCCTCGCATGAACAAATGAAAAGCAACATGACTCAGGCTCTCAGAGTGCAGTCAATAAACATTTCTGCCAAGAATGACAGCCTTAATGTTTTTAAAAAGGGGGTTCCATAAGTGAGCTCAAAGACAGTTTAAGTTAGACTTTCAAAAGCATAACTCTGAGAACCTACCAAGAAATGCCTCAGCTTAGCAACACTCCATAGATGCTTATTAATGAAGGCCTAAGGAACAGAGCCTTGTGACCATCTAAAAGTGACATCAGAACTTTAACATGTGTCATCGACCAGCACTGCTGGGCTTCAAAGCACAGCCGCATGTTTCTAAGGAGGAAAACTACCTCAATGAACTAAGGACCAACTTTAATAGAATTTAAAAACTATGCATTTATTTCAGATTTTTATTCTGTGGGCAGATTGAAAAGCCCCTTTCCTTTCATATCATCACTCCTGAACTGAGTAAAGTGAGTCTGTGATTCTTTAAGGAAGCATTTCTGGCACAGAGACTTCCAAGGGAATCATGAAGAAAACATGTTGCATCAAACACTGTATAGCATCACCTCCTTTCAAAAATAATTTTCTATAAACATTGAAAGATTCTTCTAATTATAGATCCTTATGTTAATCAGGAAATTGCCTATTATTAACAAAATTTTTATTCATTACTGAAATAAAAATGTTGCTTTTTTTAAAGGCAACAATCTCTTTACAAACCGTTTAAGAACTTAGTGCTGCCATGTAAGTTTAGGACACGCTTAACCTCTTTATGTAATATAACTCAGGCTGTGTAAAATTTGGAGAGGAGGATATTTGTGCGTGTCAGTCCTCCTTTTTTCCTTTCCTCAAGACAAATTAGAAAGAAAGAAAAAAAAGTTGTGGAGCTTTCTAATCTAGCTACTGTGTGGAGGAGAAAGGTAAAGAAACAGAAAACCAAAGAAATGAAATCCCACAGTGTTTCTTTATGTTCTCTCTGTCTCTGTCTCTGTCTCTGTCCACCTCCCTCCTCTGTGTGTGTGTGTGTGTGTTTGTGTGTGTGTGTGTGTGTGTGTGTGTGTGTATACAGAGGATAGCTGAGGAGATCAGGTGTCCTTCTCTACTGCTCTTAACCTTGTTTTTTGACAGAAGCTCCTACTGAACTTGAATCCATTGGTTTGGTCTGACTGTCTGGCCACTGAGCTCCTAACATTCTTGTGTTCACCCTTCAATACCGAGACTATAGTGGAAGTGGTTACGCCCAGGTTCTTTACAGGTACTAGGGATCTGAAATCAGTTCCTCTTGCTAAAAAATACTCATACCCATTAGCTCACCTAATCTCCCAAATGTTGTGACCCTTTAATTCAGGTCTGCATGTAGTGGTGACTCCAACTATAAAATTATTTTTGTTGCTATTTCGTAAGTATAATTTTGTTATTGTTAGGAATCATAACGCATACATCTGTGTTTTCTGGTTGTCTTTCAGGGGTCACGATTGAGAATCACTGATTTAGCTTCATTAAGTTTTTTTCTTTTCTTTTTACTTTTAATATTGGGTCATTAAAGAACAAAATGTGGACATATAAGTAAAGAAATAAAAATGTGGTACAGTGGTATTTGTATAATTTTGGATTTCGGTGTAAGAAGATGTGTGATTTGTAGGGTTTATCCAAAGGGCTTGGAGACATTCTGGAAAAGACAGCAGTCCAGGAAGCTCCAACTGCAGTGGCTGTGATAGCAGTGTTAAAGAAGGAACCTAACAGTTCACAGGGTTCCAGCAGTAACGAGGGGGCTTCAGCTCCACCACCTTTCCATATCATAATACATGAGGAAATATGGAAGAAGTGTGTGGGGAGGGAGAAAATGGAGGTTGTAATGAGGGTGGAGAGATAGGGAGGACAGCAAGGTCAAAGAAAGGAAGATAATTTTGGGAATCTGCCTCAAATACCCATTCTCTCTCCAAACAGCCAGAAAGCCTAACACTGTAGAAATATTCTCCCTGACTGGAAATCCTGGGGTACAGAGAAAAAAAAAAGCCTATAAGTGCCATGTATGGATGTATATTGTTAAAATACTTTCTGGCCTGTCAAGGATGGATTTCTAAATTAGACTGCTGTTATCAGATACTTCATAAAATATCTTACAAAAAGTATGTGTGTTGGTGAACAAACACATGAGGGAGCTTGGTGTTGTAGATATACTTTTAGAATATTAGATTACTGCAAATATTAAAGTTATCTGATCAAGCACAGCAACTGCTGACCAATTGCCCAACACTAGTCAAAGGACACCAGGACTATCACTGAACAATGCAAAGAAGCACTGCCCTCAAGAACTAGTGCACAAAGCACAAGGCTGCGAACACTCTTTGGGTGAGTAAGGACAGGGAAATTCCGGACTACGGCTACTATCCTTCCCTTGCCTCTGCTGTTTTCATGGCTATGGTGTGAAAGAAAAGGCTGAATTCATTCATTAAGTCAAAAAATAAGAGCAAGGCATGATGAAATACCCTGTAATCTAACAAAGATTTTGAAGCAGGAGGACTGCCAATGAGGTTGAGGCCCAGCTTGGACTCCAAAGCATGGATAAAGTGGCCAGGTAGGGAGCAAGGCCAGGAGCAAGAGCCTGTCTCAAGCAAACAGAAACAAAGCAAACAACAACAAAAACTACAGCAACTATGGCGACTGCAGTAGTCCTTAGAAGGCATTTTACCAGACATTATGACTAAACACGAAGAGATTCAGATACACTTGAAATGACTTAGTCATGATACCACAAAAAAGTAGGGGCCATAGATGAGTTCAGGACTTATGGGTCTCAGTCATTAGCTATACACTTTCACAACAGCGTTTAGCTACAAAACATATAAATCTGTAACATTCCTTACCTCTGAAAGCTTGTCAATCTAAAAGATGAATGCATATATACAGAAGCTTAAACTACAGATAGTAATGCCAGCCTTTGTGTCTGTGGTGTTTTAATATGTATTAGCAAAGAGGGTGCAGATTCTTATACAGCCCCTCTAATGAGGCCTGTGGTTACCATATAGAGACTGGGGAGAAAGAAAGATGGAGTATGGCCTTAGTCTTGGGTCTACAAATAGAATGCTATTATCCTGACCAAATGACAATGCAAACACCCACAGATCCAACTGACAATGGAAGTGCATACACCCACCCACTGACCCACTAAACATAGTCTAGAAATGGACTCTGATCCAACTGCCTGTTGATTTGGTTAGAAATGGCATCATAGAAATGTTTTCCCTGTAGTGTTTTCTCTGAAGTTTTGTGCTGCCATGAAAAAAATCAATCTTAGGGACTGGAGAGATGGCTGTTAAGAGTACCTGTTGTTCTTGAAGAGGACCTAGGTTCTCTCTCCAGTTCTCACATGACTTTTAACAGGCATCTGTAACCCCAGCTCCAGAGGATATCATGCCTTCTTTTGACATTGTTTGCACATGATAAACACACATACATGAAGCAAAACACCCATACATGTTTAAAAAAATCTTAAAAACATAAGGAACGCTATTTTAGGGAAATGATGTTAAGAGATTCCTCCTCACCAACAATCTCAGCTGAGTCCAGACTTCATCATTCCTGCTGTGAGAGTGGACTTGAGAAAAGCCTACTGGAATCTATGGACTCAACAGTTAACCAGGAGAGGGCCACGGAATTCATTCCATAGAGAAAAGAGGCACAAAGACAATCTTCTCAGCTCTCGACTCACGGATTCCCATGAGGAATGATTTATGGACTGTTCGCTTTGCAGCAATGCTTTACCAGAGCTTCAGTTTTTACAATTGTAAAGGTGAAAAAAATGTTGGGGGTGGGAGAGCTGGTGGTAATTGGGAGTGGATGGGGAGGGGAACAACCATAAAGAAGGAGGGAGGGTTAGGGGCTGATGGACGGGAAACCGGGAAAGGGAATAACATTTGAAATGTAAATAAGAAATACCCAATTTAATAAGAATAGAAGAAAAAAGATAATTAATTTAGTAATTTAATCAATATATCTGAGTGAACCTTAAAGAAGAGTTACCAATATATTATCACAAGGACAGCCATGACAGCTCTTTAAAATATCAAGTATTGTGCACATTCCCTACGACCATCAGAAGCTCCTGCAGTTGTCCTACCACAGTGGACATGGTGCCACTCACAGAACCTGCATCGTCCAGCTTGTTTTGTACCTCACAGGACCAGTGAGACTTAAGACATATAATACAGGCTTTCACAATCTTTCAAAGCACCAAACAAAACTATTTTTCAATTTTACATATAAATATAGCCAACACTTTTGACTAAATATATGGCTCTTTACCCTACATTTTAAGTATTTACTTATAATCATATTACGTTATAAAGAGGAAAGAGCTCTATATTATAAAACCATTTTTATCCCACTGCAAGTCAAACATTACAAGGTTAAAAATAAGAAATCGTGAGCTGAGCATGGTATCAAAACTCTAAAATTCCCACAGCAGGAAGGTCCTGAGTTGGGGTCCAGGCAGGTTTACAGTTAAGTTTGAGGCCAGCTTAAACCATAAGTTTGAGATTCTGCAACAAAACCAAACAAAACACAAATACTGGGAATACAGCTCAGTAGTAGAGTGCTGGCCTAAAATACACAAGGCCCTATACTAGAGCCCCAGAACACAGCAAAATTTTGTTTACATCTTCCTAATAGTAGTTATGACTATCCAAATATAGTTGGTCATTCTCCCCCACACAGGTCATCTTGTCAAAATGTATAATTAGACCATTAGACCTCTAGAATTGACCTTCCTATCACTCCATCAACATTTGTCTTCAAACTGAACAGCTACTACCAAATGATAGCAATATACATTACTTAGAAAATTAAAGCATGAAACAGAAAAAGGAAAAGTATAGTTTCTACTCTTGGTAACCTATTTTCTAGACGAAAAAGGTTTATTTATGGGAAGTAAGCCATTTACAAATGGTGTTTTTATATTAGTTTTCTTCAAAAGTAATCCAATAGTAGGAAAAGAAGTTATAATTTCACTTGGGATCTATTTTAAAGGGAGATTCAAAGGTTCCATTCCAAGAGAGTCCTATGCAGTCAGTCCCTGGAACTCACTTCAGCAATGCACATTTTTAACAATCCCATGAATTTTGAATTTTGGTACCTATAGGTATTGAATACCCATTTTGATACTCACATTGACATTCTGCTCTAAGGTATAAAGAGGCTGGGGTCATACCATAGCTCAGCATACTTTTTCTATAGAGAAATAAATTGGAATATTTTATGCTCATGAGTCATAAGATTCTTTTTTTTTTTTTTTTGGTTCTTTTTTTTCGGAGCTGGGGACCGAACCCAGGGCCTTACGCTTCCTAGGCAAGCGCTCTACCACTGAGCTAAATCCCCAACCCCGAGTCATAAGATTCTTATTTTAAATATTCCACTTTAGTTTGTAGTACCAAAACACTTATCAACAATTATAAATAAATATAGCAGTAGGTGTGGCTATGCTCCAATAACATTTATAAAAACAGGTCTCTAGCTTCTAGTCATTGGTCATCAATTCCTGTTCCAGACTATGGATTAAATTTGACTTTATTATAAGTACCAAAGTCAGGTGCACCGAAGAGTGAGCATGTGTGGTCAGCTCAACCCGTCGTCCCATCCACTACTGGTCCACATGTAAGAATGGAATGTGAATTAGCTCTTGCTCTCAGGGCCTTCAAATTTCAGGAACCCCCTTTTGATCAGATTTGGAGTAGAATCCTTTTACTTAAATTCATGCTAATAGACTTTCCACAACATTAATTCTAAACTCTACATTTTAGCACTGAAAGAAATGGATCAGCTTTGGAAAGCTTACTGATTATAAGGTAAGGTAGTTTTGACACAATGAAATTCCAACTCCACCTCATTGACTTTAGAGTCTAACTTTTCAAGTAATCCGTGGGTCTACAACATTCATCAAGTGTTCGTGTAATAGTTGTATATTAATGAAGACAGCAAATCTCTGAGCTCTTTCTAAATATTGTCTCAACATGTCTATCAAGTTTTGGGCTACTATATTCCCAACAGGTGACTATAAAAGGGATGATGCTAAAGACTTCCTTGTTTTTCTCCTCTTTCTTTCTCTTGTCTTTTACTAACATCTCCTCTAGGCAAGTGGAAAACTACGGGACCATAGAGAGGAAGGAAAGGAGAGCAGACATGGCTGAAGCAGCTGCAAACCTGCGCACACCGGCAGCGGCAGCGGCAGCGGCAGCGGCAGCGGCAGCGACAGCGACAGCATGTGTTCCTCATGCAACTCTCACAACACAGTGGGACAGGTCTGTTCTTCTCATCCACAGAGGAACGTGAGACTCAGGGTTCGCAGCTGTGTGAGTTTATACAAAGGAAACTGTACATTTGGGGGGTAAATAAGATACCCTGATTCCAAAGAATCCCTGACGGCCTCAACACACTGACTTTCAAGGAACACACAATCGAAACTCCCAAACTGTAATGAAGGGTGCTACAATGTAGAAGGCAACTAGAAAAAATGAGAGTTGAAATTCATACCCCCCCAAAAAGAAACAGAAAAGAAAAAAAAGAAAAGAAAAAGAGAAAAAGCAGAAAAAGACTAATGGCAAGGTTAATGGCAAAATACTTTATTGGGAAAATATAAAAATGTGTATTCTTACCATTTTTAACTAAAAATAAAAATACAAGAGGATCTAACCCATGCAATACTAAATATAAACAAACAAATAAATGAACACATAAATTCACTGACATTAGAAAGAGTAAAATATTTTTTATTTCTAGATAGTATAGAACCAGGTAGGAAACAGAATAAAATTGATGATAAAAATGAGTTTTGTAGTGCTATCATTCGAGAGCTCCGTGTGATGCTGGCATGTGCCTCTAATTGCAGTTCTAGGGAAATGGAGGCAGGATGGTCAGAAATTATCCACAGCTACGTAAGTTCAAAGCCAACCTCAGCAACAAATAGACTTATTATTCAAAAATCAGATACAAGGTGTGTGACATCTATTTGCTGAAAACTCCAAAGCATTACTAGGAGAAATTCATGGTTATAGTAAAGGGAAGATTGAACATATTCATCAATCAAAAGACAACATTGGTAAGTATGTCGTTTCAAATTAATCTAGAATTGAAAGGATGCAGAGAGGAGAAGAATTGAGAATAAAGTATAAGACACATAGAAGACAAAATTTCAGGAGTCTCACTACTTTGTTTGCTATCCTAAAAAATGGATAAGTAAGAAATCAATAAAAGTGATTGAAAGTAATATGTACTAAGAGAAATCATCAAGAATAAGCACTATGTGAGGTTACTAACATGGAAAAAAAAAAAAACCCAAGCAAACTATTAAGTAATCTAAATGGCAGAACACATTAGCTGAAAGCATATTTCTCTTTAATAGTATTCAGCATCTTTCGGAAGCTGCACACTTCTGCCCTTTCCCATGAGTCCCAGCCCTGCGCTTCAGACATTCCACTCTCCTTCCATTCATGCCCAGTTAGCTTGCCTGTGCACATCTGCGCTTTCAAGTTAACTTTTTTAGGTGCATTAAATTTGAACTTCTCAGAAAGAAGATTTAGTATTTGACATGTAATGTGGACTCAGTAATACTTACTGACTTCTCTGATTTCAACAGACACATATGTCATTTAATGAGGTACTCTTAAAGGGAGATTTGAATAATATTAAACTGTAAGGCAAATATGGTGGTGGCACAAGCTTACAGTACTAACAATAGGCAGTAGAAAAGCATTCATGAGTCCTAGTAGCCTAGAGTACACAGTGAGTTCTAGGCTATCCAGGGCTACATAGTTAGACTGTTGCAAAAAGTCAAAAAACAAGCAGACAAATACATATTAAAATATGCGCATTGAATGTTTACTACAAACTGTTAAGAGGTATGACACATATTTTTATACAATAAGAAGAAACATAGTAACTTAAACTTGTAGATGAGGACATTCAGACTCAAAAAAGAACATGAGAAAATCCTGGTAAATGCTGAGCACAGTACGAAGTGTAGCATTGTGGCTGAAAGTCTTCCTCCTAGTATCTCCACTCCTTAAATCCTTTTCTGTCTACACCTACAACTAGGCAACTGCAACAAAACTCAAGGACTTGGTTTTGTGGTTTTTTAATTAATTTTCTATTTAAATGACTAAATCTGTTTAATCTAGACTTATGATGCAGAGATTCCTAAAGTGCCTTATTTGAAAGGTGATTTTAAAGTTGTTGCCTTCTCTAATAAAAGTTTTAAAATTAGTCCTAAAGCTCTTGCAATTATCTGCTTGCAGGTGAGGTAGGTATTCAGGGGATAAAACAGAACTCCTTCCTGGATGCAATATGAACTCGAGAAAACTTTATACAGTAAAACCAGAAGGACAAAGGTGTAATATACACAAGAGCCAGTTAAATGCTAAAGCCAAATCTATTTTAATATACTGTCTGAAATGCTTGTGTATTTAATTGGGGGCGTGTCATGGCACTAGTGTTTGGAGCTCTGAAGACAATTTGTAGCAATTAGGCCTCCTCTTCCACCACAGGTCCCAGAGATTGAACTCAGGTTCCATCAGGCCTGCCAGCAAGTGCCTTTTCTGGGTAAGCCAGCTCACTTCCCTAAAACAAATTTTAGCAGCACATGCTACATGAGTATTATACGAGTATGTGTAAAATATTTCACTTTGAGGACCATCTACTATTTGCTTTACATAATAGGCCTTAACACAGGAGAGCCTTGACTAGTGGCCTACGGGATTTCCAATTTAAAAATCTAAATTTCTAAGATTGAAATAAGCCACAAACAAAGTGCTTGCACCATGTACATTGGGCCTTTCTTCTATCAGCATGCCAGTCCACAATCATATCTAGATCAATAGTGAAGATATCTGCTTAAAAGACAGTCATGCCTTCTTTTGTCACAAATTCATTACTTTTTATTAGGGTCATTGCTTGAAAACTTCAAAACACCATATGGACTTAATTGTGGTTTATTTTGGCAAAAAAGGAAGACACTGTAGAACAATTGAGGCATTACATTCTACAATTCCATTACTTTCATCCCGCTCAGTTTTATTACTGTGTCATTAAAGGCAACTTGAGTGAGTGAAGAATTACAGTGTCATGTGTACAGGCTAGTAGATTAATAACAAAACACACTCAAGTTTAAAGGTATCTAACAGCTGTTTTCATTATTTTGTGTAAATACGCTTGAAGCATATCTATCTGATTAGTGGAGAGGGCTCTTCTCTGTCACATGCCACGGGCACTGGGATGTTCGCATAATCAAAGTGTTCAGAAAATGAGTTTACATTGCTCACTGCTCAAGTACACAAAAGGCAGAGTGAGGGCGGGCGCATCAAAGCTTAGTCAAATCATCTGCTGCAAACAAACAGACTCCGGTGCATGCTACAGCTCAAACCAGGCCACAGCAGCACGCCGAGGCGGACTTACTATGGCCAAAATGAAGCAATGTGGAAAGAGTTTCTTAAAGAAAAAGAACTTTAAAATTTGATGTTCATATTATTTGTTCATATAAATTTGTGGATTCATATATCTTTCTAATTTCTGAATGAAAACATCAAGGTTATTATGTATTTATATAAATATGTATGTATGTATATATGTATGTATGTATGTATGTATTATTCTCTGACTACAAGCCTATTTTTACTTTGAAATCTGAATTGATAAGTAAGTGTATCTCAGGCTATCCCATTGGCTGAAATGCAAGTAAAATGAAGGCCTCTCTTCAGAGTTCTGATGCACCTGTTCCTAAATGCACATACAAAGGCTTGCCCCTTTCTAATTCATGAACTATGTTTTATCTCCTAATATATTTACTTTGAATTCTGCTACTCAATTACTTACTACTGAAGACATTTCAAAAATATTTATCCTCACCACTCAGCCCCTGTCCTTCTACAGATCCCCTTCACTTGACCTCTGCTCTTTTTCAACCATAGAAGCACTTGACTCCTGCTCCTTCTGAGCTGGCAGGTTCAGCTACTGCAGTGCCCACCCACATGACAGAATTCTCACTTCATCACCAGCTCTTCTCAACTGACTGGTTTCTTGTATCTCATGTGTCTGCTTCGTTTGATGCTCCAACTTTTATTTTTTTACAAACCCTGCTCAAAATCCCTTCAGTTATGTTTTTAAGGGGAGGGAGTATGAAAGACAGAGCATCATTCTGGAGTCAGACCCATGTATAAACTGCAATAACTTAGGTACTGCATACTCTCAAAATGGTGATGACTGCCGCTTCCTTCTGTTTCCAGTGCCTGCCTTTATAAATGCCCTACCTTCCACTTAAACCCTCTGTCAAGGAAACTGTGGTCTGACAGAACTGGCATTCAGATATGCTTTTAAGCCACTCCATGCTTGCCCTCCAGTCTCAGAAACACTTGTTTCAAATTTGTCTGTCTTCCTCTTCCAAAACTCTCATCTTTTCCTTCAATTTCAAATGCTTGGTCTTCTGAGATGTTTACAATGAAGCTCGTATTCCAAGACTCATCTGGTTTTCTCTCAGGCAACTCTAAGTTCTCCAAGCTGCCTGAAGGCTTGCTCTGTCAGCACTTTGGTTTCCTTCATCCTCTCTGAAGAAAGGTGGGGCACTCCAGAAGCACAGGGTGCAGGAGCAGGAGCACCCGACAGACCTGGCTGCAGAGCTGTGGTGTCAGCCTGTGCACACTGAGCTGACAATCAGCTTCTACAATGACCAGGTTCCGGGGTCTGAGCTGTCTGACTAGGCAGGCTCACAATGGAAACACCCAGATTTTCAGGTAACAGGATAAGCTTCGTTTTCAAAAGGCTCCATGATAATTATTATATCTATACTTAATAATTCTATGTCAACTTTCAGTGATAAGGTTTATTTGTCTACATGTGAAGACAGCAAACAGGCAGACAATTATGCCCACTTTCAATCACAGCTACACACATCCTTTACAATACTGGAAAATGTTCCTATGGATTAAGTAGTCAAAATGCAACCCTAATTTTCTAATTATCCCAACTTCTTCTCCAGAGGGTAAATACACTCGTGGTGCAAAGAGGATAGTGTGCATAGACTTCAAATGGCTGTACTTGCAGAGGAAAAGCTGAGTGCTAAACCATGCTTAGCCACAGTGCCCAGGTAGACACACATTTCCTTTTCCAACACTCCCAGCAATGCTTACTCATTAGTGTTTATTAAGAAGAAATATACTCATCGTATAAAGAATTCAGAAGCATTAAAGACTGACTCCATATTTAATTTAGAATTACATCTATCAATTGACAATGGATGTGCATGTACAAGATATATGTATGTACAGTTACAGCTTAACTTAAAGTTCCTTTTATACATATTTCCGAGTCAGCGATAGAAGTAGTCAATGGAGGCATGGGACCAATTAATAGCAGTATCGCATCACAAAGCACTGTATGAGATAAATGCCCTAATTGTCTAAGTCAAATTCTTTGCAATCATGCAATGATGGTAATAAGCAAAAGGAAGGATTGTGATCCTCCCAAAGTTGGTATTTAATAGAGGCAAAAGTTACTATGAATATAGAAGTATCATATACTGTCTGGGTCAGAACAGCTTGGGGTTAGGTTATAGGAGAAAGACATGTATGTGGCAGGGAAATGAAGCTCACTCTTCCTTCCTGTTGATAATGCACTAAAGACCTGAATAAACCTGGCAGTCCCCATTTTAGGACTTAAGTGGATGTCTCTTTTCCTTTCCACATGACATGCTTTATTAAATTTTCCCCCTATCTCCTACCATGACCTTCCCCAAGCTTTTCCTCATCAAATCCAAGCAAAATGGTCTTTGGTCAGGGTACTTTGCTGTGATCAAATGTTTCAACATTTATCTTATGATTTTTCAATAAAAATACAGACTCCAATTCTGCTTGGTGAAAATAGAAGAAACGTTCCTGTCTCACAAGATCTACTCTCTTAGGAGCTTCCTTTTAATTTGAGTGAGATACATATTATAACTCCAGTTGTTATCACTAACCAATGCCTTTCAAACCTGGCTATACGTAAAACAAGCAGGGTCACTCTCAGCAATCTAAGTATAGAGAGCCGGAGGAATGCTGGCTTAACAAATTTTATGCAACACCTGGCACACCACATGTAAAAAAATTATTGTTGCTGATGATGCTAATGCTCACAGAAATTAAAGTCTATCTTCTCATGATCACATAATAACTGGCAATCACCTTGAAATCGGAGTGTATTAAGCCCTGTAAAACACAGCTAGTACTATTGGCCCAGATCCTGCTCTTGGAAAATCTAAATAGCTAATGCTCCATGCTTCTCTTCAGAACGCATGCCTTTCTAAGCACTGAACCTTTCCACTATTTCAAAAGATTCAATCTATAGTAGCTGAAAGGACTTTAAAAAACCCCACTATTTTCTTGCATATAACTCTCAATTAAAGTAAATAAATCCACACTAATGTAAGCTCCTAAATATCATTAAAATATAGATAGGAAAAGTATCTGTACTTGATTCCTATACCTCGTACATGCAACAAAACAGTTTTGCCTTTTATTTAATGAATCAAATTGAACTGAATTGGAAATACAGTAACTATAGTTTATTCTCTACTCAGAATGTTCCTTCCTAAAATCAATTCTCCTTAAAGTGCCTATTTTAAAGATATGGCACAATACTTTGCTTCTAGAATAGTTTAAACATCAACTTCAGGGAACGTTCCAGTGTCAGTCTGCTCTCTTTCTGTCTGCATGTTGTCGTCACTGAGTTACTCACGTACACAATACTAAGTAGACATGAACTTAGGAAGTACCTTCACCTCATCCACTCAGGAATCCCTTAAAGACATGTGGCTACATATTCTACCTATTGAGAGTTCAATTATCTTTCATTTTTCGCATTTTCCTATTTATAATATGAGTAAAATGTGGAATTTCAGACTATTTTTCCAGGTTTGATAAAGGAGTTGTCAAGTCAGATGAATATGAAACTCTATTTCTAAATGCCATGAGTGCTCTGGCATTCTAGCCACTTCCGCACAAGAATGGACATCAGGTATCAGTAAGATTTGTTTAAAACAAAGTACACACGCACGCACGCACACACGCACGCACGCACGCACACACACACACACTCTCATGCACTTGCTCACTCATTCATTCACTGGTACACATACATTCACCTTATTGGAGAATACATTTATTACTAGAAAGGTAACCTCCCATGTACTGTTATCTTTAGACATTATCTACTTAACATAACATGCAAATGTTCCCATACCTGTACATAGCACTTTTTAACTCTAATGATTTTTATAACATAAGAAAAGGTATTTTGGCCTGTTCACAAAATTCCATTTCCCTAGATCAATTTAACACTTGACCCTTCTTTAGTACTGTAAGGAAGTGTTCCTCTTTTTGTACAAGAATTAACATTTATTCTCTAAAGCATATATTATGCATTTTAGTTACTGTCCAAAAAATTCTGTTAATGCTCATTTAAATCTAAGTAAAGCTGCAGAATAAAGCTTCCCAATATCCATTACTCTGCATTACTGATTACTCTGCATTAAATTTCCAAATAAGGCAGAGTTATATTTTCTACACAACTATTTGAAAACTTAAAAACAATGGGAGTACCTGTGCTTTTAAAAAAGAATAGGTAGGATTCCTAAAAGAATTATGGTAGACTTTCCATTGCTGTGAAAAAATACAAGACATTAGCTATCGAGGACATAAACAACTTCTTTTATTTTGATCCTGGTTTCAGATGTTTTAGGTGTCATCGGAAGGCAAGGTGCAGCAGAAAAGTCATATATTCTGCAGCGGGGTCGTGAGGGAATGGGATCTCAATCTCAATCTCACACAGGCCTGTGATGGCTGCATTCCTCCTTTTCCTTTTCCTTTTATCCAGTGCTTAACCTTCTAACTACCGCCCCCAACCCTGGCTTCCTGCTAACCATACTCAGAGCACTCCCTCCCTCCCTCCCTCAGTTAATCTGTCTGAAACCCTAATGAGCGCATCCAGAGGTGGGCTTTACCAATGTCTGCATGCCTCCATCCCATCAGCTAACAAGGGCGCTCATCACAATACCCAACTGTTCTGCACAGAGCAGCACCGACCCTGAGGAGCACGTGTGCCGTGAGAAGCAGAGCGCTGGGTGTGTGCCCACGGGTGCTACGGTTGGATATTGAAGTAGAGCCATTCTCAATGTCCTGAGAGACCTCCACATTGGTTTACGGTGGCTGTCCCAGTTTACAGTTCTACCAGATGTAAATAAGTGTCCTCCATCCCCTATAATGTGCTGTCATTCGCTTTATTAATCTTGGCTACTCTAACTGTGTAAGAGGAAATCTCAATGTAGTTTTCATTTGCATTTTCCCGATGAATAACAATGTGGGGCATTTCTTATGTGTTTCTCAAGCTCTCTGTTTTTCATCTTTTCAGCGTTGTTCACTTAAGAAAAAAAAATACCAAAAACATTTTTCAATTTGGTTATTTTTTTTCTTACTGTTTAGTTTTGTTTGTTTTGTTTTATATACTTTGGAACTTACTCTAGATACTGACCCTCCACCAGCTGAATAAATAAAGATATTCTCCAGCTGTAGGCTTCTGGTTTGCATGAATGCAGGTATTTTTTTGCCATACAGACGCTTTCAGCGTCCCAAAATCCCATTTATTAATTGTGACTTTGTTATTGGTGACATGATCACAAAGTCTTTTCCAGTACCAATGGATTCAAAACTGCCCCAGTTTCTCTTCTATCAGATTCAGGGTATCTGATCTTATATTGAGCTACTGATCTATCTGGGACTGAGTTTCATGTAGGATAGTAGAACCTCTTTCCATTCTTCTACAGATGGCCAGACAGTCTGACCAGCATCACCTGTTGAAGATGCTGTCTTTTCTCCAGTGCATGGTTCTCGTCAAAATTCAGGTGTCCATGGGTGTGTGGAGTCAGCATTACAGTCTTATGTAAAATGTGTAAAACAGCATTACAGTCTTAACAATTGGATGTGTATGTGACTTGAAGGATGTTACCATTCTCCATACACAGCATCTGCAAGTGCTATCAACTATTGGTTCTTTCCTCCATCTTCAGCTTTGCAGTATGCTGCCAAACTGCCACAACATGTGAGAACTATGAGGAACTACTCCATCGACCAGCTCTCCAATGAATCCTACTTGAAAATTCTACTATAAACTGCTATACACGAGTTATCAGACTACTATTCCTAATATTGCCAAGATGAAGAACCAGAAATCTCACATTTCCTCCTTCCATGGCTCTGGGTCACTGCAGAAGAGCAAGCAGAGAGACTGCTATAGGCAATGAATGACCACAGGAAAGAACATTCTCCAGGGACAAGCAAGCTCGGCCCATAAGAAACTCACAGAGCTTGTGGCATCATGGATTAGATCTATGCAAACTCAAGTTAGACAAAGTCCAAGCATGGAGGGGACACTAGACACCAAGTTCTATCCCAAAGAACAATTAGAACCTGGAAGACAGCTATCAGAAAAGAAGAGTTATTTTTCTTTAATGGTGTGGCCCTGAGTTTGTGTAGAAAGCTCCACTGAATGGTCACATAGTCAAAAATATATGAGCAGAACAAACCGGATTCAAATTGGGGAATAGATCTGAGAGGACTTGTAGGAGGAGGTGAATATGATTAAAAACACAAAGTATGAAATTCTCAAACATCAATAAAAATAAAAAGAATCAGATATTTCAGTGAAATGAAGTATGCCTTAGATAGTTCTGCTTACTACCAAACTTTCATAGAAATGTAAATATCTCCTTTCTAAGTTTGGCAAAATAATGCTTAATGTTGGGTTTGCATAAATTACAAATCATGTTTCATAAAAACTACTAGGGTGGCAAGGACTGAACAACTCTGGATCCCCAGAATTTATCTGAGATTATGACACATAAGCAAGTCCAAATAAAAGTGTCAGGGGTATTTCAGAATTTCAAGTGGCAATAATAGATCTAAACGATACATTAATGTGACAGTTATTATAGGTTATTAGAATATGAAATAGCAAAATCATCAGGGTAGGAAGGAGTAATGGTATTCAGAAAAAAATTGTAAAAGAATATAAATTAAACTTAGAGATTCCTGTTATAATATAAAGATTAGTTAGTAACACAGTTGAACTTCCTCAACCAAAATGAGTGAAGTCTAGCTTAAGACAGGCTGGGTCTTGTTACTTTTCAGTGTTCCTGCTATGGCTGTCTGGAACACCTTGAATGCCCAGCCTTCTATTTTGTGCCACTGTCTTCCATGTGGCAACTACAGCTGGCAGTTCCTCACTCAAGTCAACCAGCCCAATATTCTCATTACTTTTCACCCCAAATTCTTTGCCTTCTAGATACCTGGGAAAGCATATTAAAATAAAATTTTAATTTTAGATTAAGAAATTAATCTCTCATCCATAATAACAAAAGTGGATTAACTAAGAAACCACTAATCTCTACCCAACCTCAAAAAACAAAAACAAAAACAAATCACTGAACATGTTTCAGTAACATATCCAGAAGAAAATCACTTAGATACAATTACCGCAAATTATAAAGAAAAAGTATATAGATATTTGATTTTTTTAGCAGAATTTTTATGGACATATAAAACTCTAATGTGAACTGTAGATCTTTGCAAAAAAAAAAATGCAAGAGTGCACATTCTCACATTTTAATGTCTCATTTGAAGGCTTTTACAACCACTGCTACTCCAAGGAAGTGCTACAGTAAGAAATGTCCCCTTAATGTGGTGGTTCTCAATCTGTGGGTTGTCACCACTTTTGGCGGCGGGGTCCACATATCAGATATTACCATTATGATTCATAACAGCAGCAAAACTGCAATTTTACAGTTACAGATCACTACAGCACAAGGAACTGTATTAAAGGGTCAGAGCGTAGGAAGACTCGGAACCACTGCCCCAGCTGGTGCCGGAATTCCAAAAAGCACACATGATGATTAGAGAAGAGGCTAAATCTTCATAAATATTTTTATATCATGCCATTTTGAGAACAATCTAAACCACTAAAACATACAATTAGTTCTGTTTTTATCGGTTACTGTAGTGTTTTACTAGGGTTAGAACAAAAATATTTGCTATATGCAACCAATTCAATTTCCGTTTGTGTACTGTACCTGAGTTAGCACTGTTGTAATGATAGTTACTATACTTAAGTAAGATTCTCTGAGGCCATACCGGCCCACACCAGCTTCACATTCAACAATGCAGACTGAAAAGCAAACACTCAGCATTGACGTCTGAAGAAAAAGCTACAAAGATACCAGTTTTGTAACTGCAACAAAAATTATGAAGTAAACTTTCTATGAGGAAACAAGGACAAAATTGCACAGATTTCTCCTAGAATACAGACTGCTCTACAGGACCCAGTTTCACTTTAACAAAAGACAGTTACTGTGAATTGTCTACAAAGTCCTGTAAGGAAATATCTGAAAAGTTGTCCCAGCATCATAGTTTCACTGATCAACATTACAAGTTCTAGAATTACTCTTTCCTTCTTCTTTGGCTGTGTACAAACTGGTAGAGAAGTGGCTTAGCAAGTATTACTGTCCTTCTCTAAGTCCACGACACCATCTCCCCTTCCTCATCCCATTGACACAAAAAGATGATGATGAATACAAGGACAACTTACTTGGCATTTTTCATTTAATTTGTGAAGAAAGCACATTAGATAAAAATGATATTTAGTATTTGAAAAAATTATTAGCTAAAATGATGCTTGTACAATATTGTGAAATAAATGGATTTATATGAATGGAGATGGTTCTTTTCAAAATTATAATAATAATAATGAAAATAATAGCGGAACGAGCTTCAAAGATAAAAATTAATGGTACCAGTGTTTAAAATAAGATGCTAGGAGGAGACTCCATGTAGAACAGGTTTTGTTAAGCACCTTATTCCATTTACTCTGGAGAGAGAAGGAGAGATAAAGCTATACATTTCAAACCTACAAAGCGAAGCTCTTCTATGCAATTATAATTAATCTGTGGGACCATGTGTCAGGAGCGTTTACAGAGAAAAATAGTTTAGTGCCATTTTATAAGGGTAAGGCATTAGAAGAAAAAGGGTTGAAATTGAAGGTATGCCTGGCCAAAAACAAAATTATAAGAGTTATTAATCACGAAGACTCAGGCCATAGTTGGCTAGCAGCTCCAATCAAGGGAAACAACCCTTAAATGGCCAGGTGAAATGTATGTGTTTTTTATCTTTCTCTTATTATTCCACTTAAAGATATTTCTGACAAAACAAATAGCAAATATGATTTCATTTCAGCCTAGAAGTTATTTCATGTTATAATCTATCTAGACTCCTCATTACAGTAATCATCTTACCACCTTGCTCTAAAAATTTCTCATGTGCATATAGTGAAGGAAAAATTTCCTTCATCTTTTCTCTGTTTTTTCTTACATGTGTTAAGTGGGAAAGATATTACCAGGTAGTCGTGGATTTCAATACGCATGAAAGCTTAAAGACACCCGGGCCTAGTTCTATACTCAAAGTCATATTTATTTGGCTTGGAATGCTGTCTTATGAAAAGAATTTCTGACAAGATCCAAATATTCATTCATGGGTAAACTGTCAGTATAATAGAACAAGAGAACCACTGCAAATGCGCGCGCGCGCGCGCACACACACACACACACACACACACACACACTTATTTTTTTGCTCATATTCTCAGAAACAAAGACAAGTATGACCTGCATAATAAATTATTTATATCTCATTATACTAAGTTAGGTTATTTTTCTTTTACTTTTATAAATCTTCAAATAAACTGTCATAAAGGGGCTGAAGAAGAACCCTCAAGCATCTGCCCTGGTCCCCCCAGTCCAGGGCGGCCGGAAGGAAAAAAGACGCCCACGCACCTGCCACTGGTACCATTATGATAGGTGAACGTGTGCTGTAGAGATCGGAAGGGTGGAGTACACGGTGGACAGATGCAAAAGAAAGCACATCCGAGGGGTTCCTATGAGAAAGGTGGAGCTGGAGACTAAATGGTGGTGGTGAGGAACAAGTAGATATGAGGAAACCATGGTGAGCTCCTGTTCTAGGTGGCCACAAAGGGCCGTGTCTGGTCTGTGGTTCTGATATAGCTGGGGTCTCCATCCGTGTTTGTGGCCCAAGTTACCATGAAAGCCCAAATGCATATCTGTGGTCTGGATTGCCAGCAGAGAGACCATGTGAATGTTTGGGGGCCATGCTGCTGAGGGGGAACATGCTGATCTGAGTGGCATGCACTCCATGTAAGGCCATGGGGATATCCGAGTCCATGCTGCTGGGGGTTCAGGGCACAAGACATCACACATAAATATGTCTGGTTCAGTGGTATTGTAAAAGCTGGGATCTCCAGTTATATCCAAGGCCCATGTTCCCACCAAAGGCCATGTAGATATCTCGGGTCTGAACATCTACCTCAGCATGCCCTCCTCTGCTTGCCCCTTCTGCCTCTGGCATGAGGGTTAACTGACTCTGAGGTCATTCCAGCTGGAGAGCTGGCCATGCCCCTTACCAGCTGCAGCACTCTGGAGAGCACGTTGGACACCTCAGGGCAGAACAGTAAAGCTGACCCTAGTGGTAAAGGTGCCAATTAGCTGAGGGGGTGGGGATGGGGGGCGCTGGCTGGGTCTATCCCTTGCTAGCTATAGCACTGGGTGAGCTAGCCAGGGCAGTGGTGACAAACTCACCCTGATGTGTGTGGGAGAGCAGGTGGGCTGACAAGTTTAAATTACCATCCAGGCTCAGATCCAGGGCTTGGAGTGAGCTATCTACTTGGTCTGTTGGAGCTCTTGAAAGGGACAGTCCTAAGACCCAAGGCAGCAGGACCTCCATGACACAGGGCAACAACAGGATATCTGGGAGGAGTCCTTCTGAGGACTATGTATAGATAGTGTAGCAGAAGCCAGAGGCCTTAAAACAGAGCAATGACTCACTGCAGTGAGCATTTGCAAGTAAAGATGTATGGACCAAACAAACAAAACCCCCCAAACCCAAGGTCAGTCAGTGTGGGACACACTGTGACACACTACAGCTTCCATAAAAACATGAGCTTTATATTTTATTTTATTTTAAGTGGGGAGGTTGCAAGGGTGGAGCAGATACAAAAGGTTGGAGAGATGAGTGGGATTGGGGTACATGATGTAGAATTCTCAAAAAAAATCAATAAAAATTAAAAAAAGAATTTGTAACAATTTATTCAAGTTGTTCTTGTTTAAAAAGTAAAAAAAAATGTTATAAAGATGTTAAAACTGTATAAATAAATTCTAAGCAACTGTTATCACACAAGAGCAAATCATACAAAAGGATGTTCTCAGGACAACAGTATCCAGGTGTTATCAATGTTCTCCACATACTTCCCAGTAATATTATCAATACTGTTCTAAGATACTATTCTAATAGGATATTAATTTTCCATCATACAGGGACAGTAATAGACAGCAGCTTGCATATTATTTGTATTGTGAGTGTACTGATATTAACGTTATTTGTTCTAGGACTGACTAAACTCGGGGCCTTATCCATGGTAGATAAAACCCTAAACTGGCCTACATGCCTGGTCTGGCCCAGTCTTTAAAGATGATGCGATATTTCAATGATTAGCGATTTATCAGCTCTATTATCAGGCATTGTTACAAATTTTATCACCTGAACATTTATTGCTTCTGACATAAAATTGATTAACGAAATCACAGATAGAAAACTGTGTCTTGACTACTATTTTGTAAGTATGGGTAATTAAGCAAACTTTGTTTCTTCTAGATGGTCTTTCATAAAATGAGAAGACATTTTCTTTGAAAGATTGCATAGATTAGGTCTGTTTATTAAGTTTATTAACCAACATTTTTATTTAACGCATTTCCTGGAAAATCCCAAAAATTTAAAGTAGTCAATGCTCATAAGAATTTAGATTCAATAATATAGACTTAAATATGACCTATAAATTTACAAGTTAATTTTCATATTATTCTATATTTTGTCTGAATATTTGATAATAAAAGCTGATTAACTAAAACAGATAATTTAAGATAATTTAAGAAAGCATTTTCAAGACCTATATAACACTGTAAGGCATCAAATGAGAATATGGCAGAGATTACAAGCTTATAATCACTAAATTTAAAGCAACTTAAAACTAGCCAGATTCATAAGAATACATACATCCCCTCTAAGCTTGACGTCCATCCTACCAAACAAACAACAAGCAAGCCAAGAACAAGGAAATTGTCTATAACTTACATTTCCATCTGCAACAAACTAAAATAAGAAAAAAATGCACAAATTATCATACTCTAGTCTATTACTAGAAGAATTTTAAATTTTCCTTTCAACTTTGCTTCAAATTGTCAGAACATTATAGTTATTGAGCTTTATTGGAGCAAGTGCTAAAAATAAATAACACAAGCAAGCTGCATTCTCATTTGATTCTGCTGCATGTAGTAATTAAGAACAAAATCTATGAAGTCAGACAGGTCTAAGTTTGACACACTGTATCACCATTTTGCTAACAGATTTATTTTCATTTTATGTGTAAATGTGAGTGCCCTTTTGTACCATGCCTGGTATCTTCCCATGGCAGAAAAGAGACCATTGGATTTCCTAAAACTGGAGTTTCAGGCTGTTATCAGCCCATCAAGGGTACAAGAAACGGAACCCTGATGGTCCTCTGCAAGACCAGCAAGTGCTCTTACTCACTGAGGAGCCCCCTCTCTAGACAGACAGACACACAATGGTAAAATTAAAAAAGAAAGGTGAAGAGTTCATGAAGAAGAGCATGGAAGGCTCCACACACACAATGCTCACAGAACCACTCTCACATACACAGAAAGTAAGAAGACCCTGTTCTTCTTCCGTCTCAGTCGAAGGTGGCTGAGGTGTAGGCTGATGGCTTGAGGAAGACAGACACACCTTCACACTCACAGTTCAGTTGTATAGACAAGAGTATGGTTATTAAGGAACCCGAGTGTTCTCTTCTGAGACCAAAGGTTAACAGCCTTGTGTACTGGAGAAATTCCAACTGAGGTAGTACATTCTGCTTACTTTACCTCCCCTAGCAGCTTTTCCAATGATCCCAGTATTATTTTTCCCTTCTTTCGCTAGCCTGCTGTGTAGTGTCGGATGAGCGTTAAACAGCTGCCGTGCTTCACTCCATAATGATGACTGCTTCACTGTATAATCTGTAACCATTCGCTGTGTGCGCTTTGGAATCTTTTAGGATAAAACTGTTACCCAAAAAAATGCAAGAAACCATCATAATTTAAAGGCACATAGGACAACTGTTTAGTTCAGTTAAATTCAGTTCAACATATTTAGAAAATACCTTATTTTGTGAAAGACCATAAAACTAGGTTAAAATACCCATGAAACATGCTATGAGATTATATGAAAAGGTATTTAAAGAAAGCAAACTATTTATCAACTATATGAATATTCTGCCAAAGAAAGGCATAGTAGGAAGAACAAATGCTTCAGACATTTTTATTTGAAAATACATCTGTCTTCATCAGATGGTAAAAATTTCCAATGTCACCCAAGAAAAACAGAGAAGAGAAAAACTTGAACATTAAGTCAATGGGAAATGGAGGAGTGCCAACATTTACAGAGAAAGAAATCAGGAGAAAATACAATTTTAACTTTTTCATATTTTCACTGGGATAGAGAACTACATATGTTCATCAACACACAGTCATGCAAGTACACCATAGAATGCCCGAGGATACTTGTATATAACATGATCTGGCAATGCTAAGAAAGCTATCATGGTGAGAGCAGGAGAGGCTACTGTATGAGTGCGACCGTCTGTAGATTATATGGTGGGAAAGGCTACTGTATGAATGCAACTGTCTGTAGTTTATATGCTAGGGATGTATCCAATCTATCCTTCTCCTTGATTTCATCGCAGAATACAGTGAGTGCAGGAAAAGTGGGCAGGGGAGACTGGGTATGTAACTCAGGGGAACGGCACTATCTTAGCACATCTAAATTTTGGATTCAATCTCCAGCATTGCAAAATAAAGAAACTGGTTCTAATCTCAAAGATTCAGATTTCCTTGCTATGAATATACACATATGTTTGGTTGTTTGCTTTTCTTTTTCTTGTGTGTGCGTAGTGTAGGTTTGTGTACAGATGCACAGGGCATGTAAGAGACAGGAAGTGCTGTTGCACATCTTCCTGGATTGCTTCACAGCTTATTTTTTGAGACAGAACCTGTCACTGGGCCTAAAGCTCCTGGACTGGCTACACTCACTTACAGGGATCTCTAAGGAGCTGCTTCTCACCCTGCCCTGAGTGCTGGGCTTACAGGCGCATATCCCATATCCCTCTTTTCTGAGTACTAGGGTCTCAAATGCATGTCTTCATGCATGCAGCAGCCAGCACTCTACCTAACGACCGGCTCTCCAGGTCTGTCTGCTGTTTGTTTTTATAAAATCATTCCTAGCTGGGGATAACATGTAGCTGACAGAGGAAAAACTACCATGAGTAAGATTACACTCTGGAACTTAGTTATAACTATGTGCCCCGTCTTAATTTTTTTTTTAAACTGGCCTTTACTTAAGGCAAAAAAAAAAAAAATACCCAATCATATTATTTGATTGGATGTGATTCAGCATCCTTATTAATCCTACATAATTAGACCTCAAAGACATGTTTCATGAAACAATTTTTATCAACCATGAAGGCCACATAGACTATGCATCTACCAACCCAAATTCCTTACACATTTCCCTGTAGTAATAAGAAGGCGTCTGAACCAGAAATAAAAACTGTAAGTGTTCCTGAATCTACTTCTAACTCTGGTATATTACCAGTGCTGTACCTTGGCTATAGCAAACCACAAAATCTTACACAACCTTTTTCCCAAACACAAAAATATGAGATGCTCTGGTATTCAGAAAATATAAGCTGTCCATTACTATATCAAGGCTTAGTCATGCCTACGGCAGGGAGGAGTGCTGTGCCACCATCCAGCCTGCACTGTCAGGACACACGTAACTAACACCTGCAAGCAGCAGCACAAACTGGATTCCAACAGAGCAACCACTCAAGGGCTCCACAAAGCGGTGGGAACAGCTAACAGTCTAGGATGAAGCGAGTTTTACTGACTTTCTTTGAGAGTAACAGCTGTGTACTTCTAATGCCAACACTGAAAACAGCATACACCATAATACAAAAAGGAAAAAGAAAACAGAGAGAGGTAAAATAACCATGAGAGAAGGTAAATGGTGTTGGATATCCAAGGACTTTTAAAAGGGGCAACTAAGAACCTACATTACAGTCACTGAAGTAAATGAACTGAGCACGAGAGAAGATGCAGTAAATTAGGGATTACAGTAAGATAAGGAGCAGACACGAGACAGACTCAGTCATGGTTTGAATAATTCACAAAACTTCCAAAGTTGGGATGGCAAATCAAGAGGTTAATTTAGGTGCGTATGAATGAGAATTAAGGTTAAATTAGGAGATACAATCTCCTCAGGGGAAGGCAGGGCACATGTAAAGGCTACATACTGCACAAGCACTTTATGTTATCTTCACATAGTCCTTACCCCTCTGATTAAATGTCTGGGTAGCTAAGGGACAAAACAAAAAATCACCAGGTCAATTTTGCATCTATGAATCATCTAGAAGAAATCCCTAGTGCAAAGCAGGTGTGTGCCCCCACTTCTCACAATACACAGACTTCCCTCACGCTTGCTCACTCTCATTCACACCCCTGCTCGTACTTAGAACTGCATGCTGCAGGCTAACCAGAATTTAATTTGCCTCTAGCGACGTCAGACAACTTCTAAAGCAAAACTTGAAATAGAAGGATAAATAGATAAAATTTCCTAAGTAGCAAAAAACGTCTGATTGATTGAGGTGTCCCAGCACAACCTTATAATCTCAGCACCTAACAAGCCAGGAGGACCGTCTGCCCATGAGATTGAGGCCACCATGTTATATATTTCGACTTGCCTAGGGTTACAGAGTAAAGCTATCTCAGCGGTTAGCGTGGGGGATTCTGACATCTAGTCCTAGAAAAGGGACATGAAAAAAATGATAGGTTTTGAATTTCAAATGCTGAAGAGTAGCCCAGTACTTACTGAGAACAAATATAGGCAAGTAGGTTGGACAACTCATCTATTTCCCCTTTTAAGATGAGTTACTTGCAGTTAAGAAAATGAGATATTTCCAGTAAAGATCAAGAAATGTAAGGCAAGAATAAGGGATGGCTAATAATAAACTTTTGGTACTACTGGTTGTTCTAATAAATAAAATGCTACACTACCAACCATCATTGGTTAATCCTACTTAGTAATTACTAATACAATCAAGAAATGAGTGCATACCATGTGTGTGCATTTGTGACTGGGTTACCTCACTCAGGATGATATTTTCTAGATCCATCCATTTGCCTATGAATTTCATGAAGTCATTGTGTTTGATAGCTGAGTAGTTCTCCATTATGTAGATGTACCACACTTTCTGTGTCTATTCCTCTGTTGAAGGACATCTCCCCCTACCCCCAGATTCTGGCTATTATAAATAAGGCTGCTATGAACATAGTGGAGCATGTGTCTTTGTTATATGTTGGAGCATCTTTTGGGTATATGCCCAAGAGTGATATAGCTTGGTCCTCAGGTAGCACTCCAATAGAGGGCTAATATCTAAAATATACAAAGAACTCAAGAGGTTGGACTCCAAAGAAACAAAAACCCTATTAAGAAATGGTGTACAGAGCTAAACAAAGAATTCTCAGCTGAGGAATACTGAATAGCCAAGAAACACCTAAAGAAATGTTTAGCATCTTTAGTCATCAGGGAAATGCAAATCAAAACAACCCTGAGATTCCACCTCACACCAGTTAGAATGGCTAAGATCAAAAACTCAGGTGACAGCAGATGCTGGTGAGGATGTGGAGAAAGAGGAACACTCCTCCATTGTTGGTGGGATTGCAAATGAGTACATGCACTCTAGAAATCAGTTGGCAGTTCCTGAGAAAATCAGACATACTGCTATGTGTATAATTTTTAAACTAGTTCCTAAATTCTGAGCCTATTGATTTAGTATATAATGACCATAGGTAAAAACATTTTTACTGCAGTTTCCCAAGCTATATAATAAAGAAATGGGACTAGAATATTTTTTGAGTTTTATCTCAGATTGGCTGCTACATATTAAAAATTATGATTTGTTCTTTCAAGAGAAATAGTATTAATAGTTCTATAAGTAAACAAAATAATCTGCCTATAATAGAAATGTGTGTTATTTTTCTATAGTTTTAATATCTTTGTAATAAAATTATAGTTAAGTTAAAGGATACTTTTATCTACTTTACCAATCACTTCCCCTTTCTGACTCTCGTTTATGCCATGTCAAACTCATTCTCACAACCTGAGACTGTGCTCACTCTTCAATTAGTTGGAGAAAACTGGAATATGCATTTATGTATTATAAAACAAGTTTGGTAGCATAAAACTGAATGTAGCTTAGGCTAGACCTGTTATCACCTTACAAGTTATGCATGCTCAGGGTTCCCTGTCATATTTAGATGTGATAACCTAATGCAGATGCATTGGTTTTTACATGGACCTGACTATGGAATTGCAGGTCACGTTTAGGAACTCTGAAGTACATTATAGGATAGGAGGCATTGGGTGTGGAACTAAATTCCTCATGAAGAAGGTATATGCATAGATAGTGTACAAGAGAGAAGAGTTGCCCCGTGTAAGGAAATAACCTCTTTGCAGCAGATGGAGACGATTATAGAAAACCACTAAATGCAGAATTGTGGAGTCTTGTTTCAAAAGATACATCTATAATTCCTGCACCTCTCGGGGATCATTACTGAAGAAAAGGCAGAAAGATTGTAAAGATCAGGGAGTTTGCTCAGAAAATACATCTCCTAGCAATGTGAGAACCCACACCCATAAAGTCTCACCATGTGACTACCCAAAATTGAGCTGAATGAGTTGAGCTAGCATAGGATATCCTAACCCTATATAAAGAACTGCTAGCAACTAAGGAATATGAGAATGGAAAAAGACTCTCCCCAGGGAAGTCATTGGTTATTCAATAACAAATGGTCAGCTCTGAACACACACACACACACACACACACACACACACACACACACACACACACACACACACCTGTAACAATATACAGGCTTTGAACATTATACTTTTGTGTTTACATCAATTGCTATAGGATGAAACAAAAATTATTGAAAAAAGAAGCCATGATTTTGAAAAAGCAGAAGGATAGATATGAGGGATTAGAGAAGAAAGCAAAGGAGGAAAATGAGGTAACTATACTCTCATCTAAAAAATAAAAGAAATACTTTTATATTTATTTAAATATAAAAATACACACAAGGGGAAAAGTTTTAAAAAAGGAGTTACAAAAATATTTGTTTTGAAATCCATTTACCATACGAGATTTTAGTGAGCAGCCAAGAGGTAAGCAAGAGCAAAACTTCTCATTTCATAGCTCCTAAGAAATAGGACAATTACTCTTTAGAAAAATAGGCAATAAAAAGTGTGTTTTCATGTCTGAAGAACTGTTTACTTTTTAAACAGTTTATCATTCCAGTGCTTCCATATTTGGTAATGCTGAGCAAAAATCGAATCTGCAATATGGTGTGTAGGAATTACCTTTTGGCTTTTCCAGTTAGTACCATTCCTTCCTACAACAAATTACTTGTAAACTAAGAGAATTTAAAATGGAATTAGTGTAGCAATCATCTCTTAGGGTTACTACTAGTATCAAGATATTTTTTATGTAATTTGATGGCTGTGGGAGGGGAGAGGGGGATGGCAAAGGGGGAAAGGGAATAACATTTGAAATGGAATTAAATAAAATAGTAAATCAAAAAGAAAGAAGGAAAGAAAGAAAGGAAGAAAGAAAGAAAGAAAGAAAGAGAGAGAGAAGGAAAGAAAAGAAAAGAAAAAGAAAGAAAAGAAAATTAGACATCGTATGGGTGATGATTTTATAGAAATATGCAATTTAAGCAAATGGGCATTTGGTCTCTTGCATTTAAATATTTGAACAAGGACAGTAAGAGCAGGTAAGGTGGTTTGAACCTCATGTGATACATACAAGTTCTATGAAGTATAACCGAAATACCTTGTTAATTCTTTGAGACTTTTGACGACTCTAATACACTCTCACTGCTCTCGCTCCAACAGCCCTCTGCAATTCCTCCTGCCCCCAAATACATCCTGCTAATTTCATGTCAAAATGGAAATTTTGAAAGGGTTATACATTGGAGTTATTAGGCAATAGGATATTTTCTATGTTTTTACTCTATACAAGTCTTAAAATGACACACAATTTTAAATTCGTTTTGAAGAGGCAAAATAATGACAAATATAGACATCTAAATTCATAAAAATAAAACTCTTCTATACTTGAGTCTTGAGTAAAAGTTATGTCATTATTTGATACAACATATGCAGAGTATTGCTAATATAAAACATTAAGGTTTTCTCAAAGAAAACATGTGATCACATGTGGGAAAAAGATCTCAGAGCTTCCTTAAAATCAGGGCTGTTGAAGACAGAAACGCTTTTCATAGGAGGCTTGAGGCAGCGTTTTGTCCAATCCATCCACGGATGATCAAATGAAAGATTTGCTTCTGTATTCCCGTGCATGTGTTGTGCAGTGTAAAACTGCTGTATTTAGTAAGAATCCTTCAGAGTGTCCTCGCTCCTCTCTATTATTAGTTGTCTGATAGTTTTCATGCTGTTTTAAAAATTCTCCAGTTTTGCTTCTAAATTAGTTAGAAAGAGACCGTGACCTCTGCTTGGCTTCACTGTTTTAGTTACAGAGAAATGGCAAGGGGAGAAATATAAAGAAATTCCTACGGCTTCAATAAATGAGATTATTCCAAGTGACCAACATATTTTTCCTCTCTTTTTAAAAAAAACTTTCAAGTAGGTAAACGAAATGATCTTTACATAGATGCTATCCAAAGGAGCCTAAGTACAGTCCATTCCAAATCTTATGATGAAGTGAGAGAACTTGCAGATAACATCTTTATTCCATGGCAACAGTCACAGTTCAATACAGTGAAAAATATGAAACACAGTGAAATCATCAGAGAAATAAAGGAAATTTAATCTCCCCAATGGAGAGAAAATGGCAAATAGAGAATGTGAAACTAACACAAGAAATATATTAGTGAATCTAAAGTACACTTTCTTCAGTTTGCTCAAAGGGGAAACTTTAACTTCTAAGCTTCCATTCATTTTTCTTATTAAAAAAAATATCTGAACGATCTGAGGAATACAAAATATAGGCATCTGATCCTTTTATAGTAACTATACAGAGCCATTTTATTCACAGCATGATGGGCCTGGAATGGTAAGCAACTAGGAAGTGCATATAAGACTGCTAGTCATGGCCACTGGAGCTCCTCTCTTCCTAACTTAATCCAGCTGAATGTTATCTGAGAAAATGACAGACATTTGACACATCCTCCCCATGCCTTCTTGGTGCAGTTTGTTGGAAGAGACTGATGCAAGCATTTGGTCTGACATTTTGTAATCAGTTGTACTCTTTTTGATGAAATTTGTTAACAGCAATATTAAGCTGGTTATGTGACAATTAAAAGGACTCCCTCAGGAGTGAGTATGCAGAAATATGCTATGTCCAAATGCTGCCTACTCCGCTCCTATGACTGATGTGGGTCACCAACTGTCCTGCAATGCTCTAATGGTTCAATCAAATTGATAAGTCCCAAAGCAGGACTTTGGATACATTCAAGGCCATTGGGGACTACATAGTAGTTCCAGGTCAACAAAAATGATATGCTAATATTCTGTCTCAAAAAAAAAAAAAAAAACCCAAAATCCAACCTACAAATTTCTCATATGTTCTGATTTAAGAGCAAAAATTGTACAATGGTGGGGTATTTGAAATACTCCTCTTCTGGGTTTTTCTTTGAGTAGTTATTTGTCGAAATTAAGAATATTGACTCCCAATTACCCTGGTGCTGTGGAATTCCTTCCTTTGATTGTTACATTGTATACCCACCAGCATCAAGAATATTCATGTGAAATCTGCAATCTGGAAATGCACAGTAAAACTGCTGAAAATTGTGATCCCATTATATCCTTTAAAACAAAATTACCTTTTTTTGTAACATATTCTACTTGTGGATTTCATCTTATTGATACTAAGAAGAAGATATTTGTTTTCTGGTATTAATGTCTTTAAAATAATTTAATTGAGCACTTATCACCTGGCAGTCTTGAAAGCCATCAATATCAAGGAGCCAAGTAATGCCACCCAACAGAAAAAGGAAACCTGCTCATTAACAAGGCTCTTCTCAGGGGGAATCTTGCAAGGATACCTCACCGAAATGTCCTCCATCACCTAAAGGAAAGGAGATTATAATTACACTAAAAAGGCTCTAAGACATCAACTGCCTTCCTTGAGGTGAAGATAATTCAGGCCTAACTTATTAAGAATGGCATAATATTTACCTCCAACTTCTCTCCCAATATATTTTCCCACATTCTTACAAAATAAATATTGCACATTAACACTTAATCTTTCTTAGTAAACAATGGTCATTCTCATGGAGACATATCTGCAGGAGTGATCTGATGGGGAGTTGTCCTCTGTAACATAAAAGGCTTTAAGCTGCTATGGTTTTCACTTCTCAAGGGTAGATGGATGGATGGATGATATGTTTATGTATATATTTTAAATCACTGATTTTGCTCCTCCCTCGCTGTCAAGCTGCCAGTCAGTTGTCAAGTTCTATGCTGTCATTTAGCTTGCCTTTCTCACACTGTTAATCTGTTGGCAGCTAACACATCAGAGAATCAAGGTCTCTGGGTGGTTTGTATATGCTGAACACAGGGAGTGGCAGGATTAGAAGGTGTGGCCCTGTTGAAGTAGCTGTGTCACTGTGGATACTGGCTTAAGACCCTCACCCTAGCTGCCTGGAAGCCAGTCTTCCACTAGCAGCCTTCAGACAAAGATGTGAAACTCTCAGATCTGCCTGGATCATGTCTGCCTGGGTGCTGCCATGCTCCCACATTGATGATAATGGACTGAACCTCTCAACCTATATGCCTGCCCCAAATAAATGTTGTCCTTATAAGAGTTGCCTTGGTCATGGTGTCTGTTCACATCAGTAAAACCTTAATTAAGACAACCCCTGAAATTGAATTAGGAATTGGTGGTAAGTACTGGCTAGACTTTGAGATAGGAATTATATTTCTTCTTTAACTATATCTAGGTATGTCATAGCCATAACACACATAACTTCATCCAATTACAAATGTGATATGTATGTGGTGTGTGTGTGTATGTGGGTGTGTGTGTGTGTGTGTGTGTGTGTGTGTGTGTGTGTGTGTGTGGGTGGGTGTGGTGGGTGTGGGTGTGGGGTGTGTAGGGAAAAGAGAGGAAGATAAGAAAGGAGAGAGAAGGAGAAGGAATCAGAGAGATAGAGATACAAGGAGATATATGTTATCAAACTTGAATCATAAATTATTGTCTACCAAAAAAACACATACAGAACTTCTCTGCCATTCTTCAAGGGAAGTATTCTTAGATCCTTTAATTGCTCAACTCAAGTTTTAATCTTTAACTTACTTAAACCCAATCATCTTAATTAACTTCTGATCATCCAAACACTCATCCCTGTTTCATTGAATACTTTTCTCATTGTTATCCTACTAACTCTAATTTCAATCTTGGATCTTGGTTCAACTAACCTTTATGTATATGGGAAACAATAGTGGTCAACTTTGAAAGTCAGAAGGAGAGACCACAAAGGGATTCAGAGAAACAGGAGAATGTGCAAAAGGGAAGGAATGTGTCTAGAAGCACATGAAAGAAGATGGAAAGATCTCCCATGCTCATGGATTGGTGGGATTAATATAGCAAAAATGGCCATTTTGTTAAAAGCAATCAACAGATTCAATGCAATCCCTATCAAAATTCCAACTCAATTCTTCATAGAGTTAGAAAGAATAATTTGCTAATCATTTGAAATAACAAAAAACCCAGTATGGCAAACACTATACTCAACAATAAAAGAACTTTTGGGGGAATCACCATCCCTGGTTTCAAGCAGTATTACAGAGCAATAGTGATAAAAAACTGTATGGTATTGGTGCAGAGAAAGGCAGGTAGATCAATGGAACAGAATTGAGACCCAGAAATGAACTCACACACCTATGGTCACTTGATCTTTGACAAAGGAGCATTTTCAACAAATGGAGGTCAGCATGAAGAAGAATGCAAACCGACCCATTCTAATCGCTCTGCACAAAGCTTAAGTCCAAGTGGATCAAGGACCTCCACATCAAACCAGATACATTCAAACTAATGGAAGAAAAAGTAGGAAAGAGCCTCAATCACATGGGCACTGGGGAAAATTTCCTGAACAAAACACCAATGGCTTATGATCTAAGATCAAGATTCAACAAATAGGACCTCATAAAACTGCAAAGCTTCTGTAAGGCTAAGGGCACTGTCATCAGGACAAAACAGTAACCAACAGATTGGGAAAAGATCTTTACCAATCCTACAACTGATAGAGGGCTAATATCCAAAATATACAAAAGAACGCAAGGAGTTAGTCTCCAGAGAGCCAAATAACCCTATTAAAAATAGGGTACAGAGCTAAACAAAGAATTCACAGCTGAGGAATATCGAATGGCTGAGAAGCACTTAAAGAAGTGCTCAACATCCTTAGACAACAGGGAAATGCAAATCAAAACAATCCTGAGATTCTACCTCACACCAGTCAGAATGGCTAAGATCAAAAACTCAGGTGACAGCAGATGCTGGCGAGGATGTGGAGAAAGAGGAACACTCCTCCATTGTTGGTGGGATTGCAGACTGGTACAACCATTCTGGAAATCAGTCTGGAGGTTCCTCAAAAAATTGGACATTGAACTACCTGAGGACCCAGCCATACCTCTTCTATATATATACCCAAATGTGCTCTAACATACAATAAGGACAGATACTCCACTATGCTCATAGCAGCCCAATTTATATTAGCAAGAAGCTGGAAAGAATCCAGATGCCCTTCAACAGAAGAATGGATACAGAAAATGTGGTACATCTACACAATGGAGCTTCAGCTATCAAAAACAATGACTTCATGAAATTCATAGGCAAATGGATAGGACTAGAAAATATCATCCTGAGTAAGGTAACCCAATCACAAAAAAACACACATGGTATGAACTCACTGATAAATGGATATTAGCCCAAAAGAGCAAGGCACAATCCACAGACCACAAAGCTCAAGAAGAAGGAGGATGCTTCAGTCCTTCTTAAAAGGGGGAGCAAAAATATTCATAGGAGGGGATAACCATTCAGAGCCTGCCCCACCAGGGTATATAGCACGCGCGCGCGCGCACACACACACACACACACACACACACACACACACACACATGTATGTATATATGTGTGTATATACATGTATATATGTATGTATGTATATATGTATATGTATATATATATATGTATATATACACAGCTACCAAAACTATATAATATTGATGAAGCCAAGAAGTGCATGATGACAGGAGCCTGATATAGCTGTCTCCTGGAAGGCTCTGCCAGAGCATGACAAATACAGAGGCAGATGCTAGCAGCAAACAATAGAACTGAGAATGGGGTCCCCATTGGAGTAATTAGAAAAAGGATTGAAGGAGCTGAAGGGGATTGTAACCCCATAATAACAATACCAATCAACCAACCAGAGCTCCCAGGGACTAAACTACCATCCAAAGAGTACAGATGGACAGACCAATGGCTCCAGTTGCATATGTAGCAGAGGATGGCCTTGCTAGGCACCAATGTGAGGAGAAGCCCTTGGTCCTGCCAAGGCTGGACCCCCCAGTGCAGGAGAATGTCAGGAGGGGTAGGAAAAGGGGGTGGTTGAGAAGGGGGAACACCCTTACAGAAGAAGCGGAGGAGAATGGGATAGGGCACTTATGACCAGGAAACTGGGAAAGGGAAAAACATTTTAAATGTAAATAAAAAATATCCAATACAAAGAAAGAAGGAAGGAAGGATGGAAGGATGGAAGGATGGAAGGAAGGAAGGGAAGGAAGGAAGGAAGGAAGGAAGGAAGGAAGGGGGGAGAGGAGAGAGAGAGAAGAGAAGAGGGAGAGGAGAGGAGAGGAGAGGAGAGGAGAGGAGAGGAGAGAGGAGAGGAGAGGAGAGGAGAGGAGAAGGGGTCACATGTCACAGGGACTGCTCTTAAGGAAGACGAGGATTAAGGAATCACTGTAGAAATGAAAAGAATGAACCTCATTGAGGGTCATGACTCCAAATGTTTCCATACCACAGCTTTTGAAAGAATACTAGAAATTAAAGTGGAAGTGGAAAGTATAAACAACAGTTTGGAATGTTTTGTTACTAAGAAAAAGAAAAGGTAGTAGCAGAAAGGAATGATGTTTGTTTTTTAAATAAAAAAGGAAAACCGGAATGATTCACAAGAGGAAAACTAAGCCAAAGTTTGTGAAGTACACCTGTCCCAGAACTTGTAAAATAAAGGCAGGAAGAAGAAAGTTCAGGAGTTCAAGGTCATCCTTAGCTACACAATGAGTTCGAGGTCAGTCTGGACTACATGAGGCCCCATCACACCCTCCCAATGACCACCTATTTAAAAAACAAGAGGAAAAATAATGCACAACAAATCGTTAGAATTGTCCTTCAGTATATGAGACAGAAGGACTCTAGAAAAGAAGTGAGGACGGAGCCTTACTGGAAAACATCCCTAATAGCAACGGCTGTGGGGATAGAGAATGCACTTCTAGAAGCACATAACTGAATGACACAGTGATGCAAAAATGTACAATGTTGCCCTCTGATCGTTTATATGTTTAAATCATCAGTTAAGAATGAAGACAGAAGACTTATTATTGGAGGTTTCAAAACAAAGTTTGAAGGACATGTTGTACTGTCTGTAAGAAGGAATATGATTAGAAGTATGAATTAAAAGCACTTGAATAAGGATGGGTGGATTCTTTTTATGCAATCCTTTTATACTCTGCTGAGTATAGATGAAAGAATATAAATGTATTTTTATGTCAGATTGAAGAACATGGAGCCAACAAAACATGGAGCAAATAATTATGAGTTATGAGATCATGTGTAAACAGTTATTCTGGCTTCATCTCTGCTTCTGTGACAAATATCATGACAAAAAGCAAATTAGGTTAGGCCAGGGTATGTTTCATCCATCACTTAGGACTGGGTCATGGGTAGGAACTCAAGGCAGAAACCTGGAGAGAGGAATCCGGAAGGAATGCGGGCTCATTCTCTGCATTCTTCATAGGCTCATGGTTAGCTATCCTTATGCATGACCACCTTTCTATAGATGGTGGTACCCACAATGGGATGGGTACCCCTGCATGAATTAGCAATCAACACAATCCTCCAAATATATACCCACAAGTCAATCTGATCTAAGCAATTTCTAATTCGAGGCTTTCAGACAACTAGTAGTGTATGAAATTGATGATAATTAAACCTAAGATAATAGTAAACATAATCATGGAATATTTTCATTAAAATTGGGTAAATAAAGACAAAATTGGACAGGAAAAAATGAAAAGTTGACTCAATCAATGGACAACAAATTCTGGTCAAAGAATTGTTTGAGCAGAAGTAACAAAGAAAATCAGTAAAGTTCCCTCTGTCTTTATTAAACTGACCTCTTGCTGTTTCCACATGTTGACAACAGGAAGGTAATGTGTTGGAGATAAGTCTCTATGTTCAGGGGGAAGTAGATGTGCTAGTCAGGGTGAAAGAGTTAATGATGGAATAATCAATAATTTATATGTCTGTTATATTTCAGGTAGTCTCCTAAGCTCTTGCAATACATGGATTCCTTTAATCAATCACTATTTTGCCCCTATTAGTCACGGGAAATGTAATCATAACTTCTAAAGAACCCAGGTTCATGGTCATTACAATGGCTAGCCCTAGGCTAGTACATCTAAGAGTCAGATACATGTATATGTGGCCAAACATATAATAGCTTCCCTATTCTTAAGTGTTTATTACCTATTATGAAATATTTTCTAGGAAACTGTTCTCTTTAGCAGTCTAGCTTATATGAATTGACCATGAGAAGGTTGAGGAAGCAAAAGGCAGCAACAAATGCCCAATATTGCTAAAATCCTACCTGACAGGTAAGCTCAGAGTTTTAACAAATAACAATGCTGTACGCAACAATCACTTATTTTTTAGAGGTATGCTTTTCTCTCTTCCTTGATTAATATAGACTACATTAAATTATACAGTATGCTAATTTATTATCATCAATTATCATTAATATGTATTAATGATACAATAGCATCCTCTGTTTCAATTTTATTTAAATTCACTAAACACCATCTGTATTAGAAGAAGAATATAAGATTTTAATACCTGTTCTTTTTAGTAATGTCAGGTATTTTATCATTGGAACTACTAAATATTTCTCAATATCTTTATAAAATAATACCTTTTTAAAACTGAAGGCATTATGAAAATTATCATTTATTTAAATAATAGCTTGTACTATATAAGTTTGAATAATATAAGGCAAATTATTGTTTTAAACAAGTTCAAGTAACACTGTGGGCTAAGACCTGCTTACATGATATCTTGGTCATAACGTTCTTAATTGTTTATTTAGCAAAGTTTCCCACTCTTGGGCTTTCCTTCTTGTTAAGGTTCATATGGTCTGTGAGTTATATCATGGGTATTCTGAACTTTTTGGCTAATATCCACTTATCAGCAAGTACATACCATGTATGTTAATTTGTGTCTGGGTTAGTTTACTGAGGATGATACTTTGTAGTTCCATCCATTTGCCTGCAAAACCCATTCCTAGTACTTGAGTATTACTCCACTGTCTAAATGAATCATATTTTCTGAATCTATTCTTTGGTTGAGGGACATTTGGGTTGTTTCTAGATTCTGGCTATTACAAGTAAGACTGCTATGAACATAGTAGAGCACGTATCCGTATCCTTGTGACAGGGTGGAGCACCTTTTGGATGTATAACCAGGAGTGATACAGCTGGTCTTCAGATAGAACTATTTCCTCTCTATCCAAAGCTACAACATTTGCAAATTATCCCTTAAAATTACAACATATCTATAATTTATAAAATAACTAGAGCCATCTACCCCAAACTAAAGGACTAGGGACAATGATCTTTTGCTTCCTTCTTGCTGAACTGGGGAGAAGAATTTGCTTCTGGGGGACCAAAAGGAAATAGGAGAAATGGTTTTGTCAAAGGAAGGCTAGGTGGCATCATTTGTTTTCTAGTTTTTATGTGCTAAGAAAGTTCATGGCTTAGCTGAAGTATGACTGAAAAAGTCTGAAAGGCTAGAGGGGAGAGCTAGCTGTTCTGGAAATGTCCTGGAAGCAAGTCTTTGAGGAAATAGCTTCAATGTAGTTGAGGTAGCATCTACTAGGGGCCTGGAACAGAAGATCACAGAATTCAGCACCCTACAGCGTAAATTTTGTCAGGGCTGACTTTCTCATCTTCTACTTTATAATATACAAACCTTACAAGCAACACATAGTGCTGCAAAGACATTTGTATGGAACGTGTAAGGTGTATAGATCAATTAGGGATGATCAATAAAAACAGACAACTGTTGCTCTTTAAACGGTAGTTTGATCACATAATCAAACTACAATATAAATTTCTATTCATGCTATCTTAATGGATGGTATGTAATAATAAGTAATGAAAAATTTGTATCCAATAAGATTTATTGGCTGTATATAGACACTTAAGTCTCAGCTAATCCCAGAGCTGCCTCTCTATACAAAGATCCACGTATACATCATCTGTCTTCTTGATATTGTCAAATTTCTTATTATCCATAGCCAAAATCTTTAGGGTAGCTCCCTTTGTCATGTCTGACTTTTATCAACTTTTCTTTTCCTATGGAAGTATGGGCATAGCCTCTCACTCAGTAAGACATTTGACCATCTTTAAATAAACAGGCTGGTTTAGTTCAGCAGGGTTTTTTTTCCCCCCACAATCCAATGTCTTTTTAGCAGCTGAAGTTTATTTTTATATTGGGGGTTTGGGGGAGTAGGTAGACTTTTATCTTAGGTTAATTTGGTTCTAAGCCCCATATTGGGTGCCAATTTGTTCCTGGAATTTTCAACCCCAATAAGCCCATATTAAAAAAACAGAATCCAGTCATTATAATTATATGCTATATGCCTATATTAGGCAGATCTAACAGTATACTAACTTATTCCCCAGCAAGAAGACCTCTTGATACTTGTAGTTTCTCCTGGCCACACAGTTCTGGTACATTTTGATTTCTTCCTCCTCTTCCTCTATCCTCTCTTTCCCCCTCTCATCATCTTCTCTCTCTCCACCTACCCCCCTCTTGAATCTCTAGTCTCACCTTTCCCCTCCACTGCCCAATTACAGGCTCTAGCCTTTATTGGCCAGTTAAAATGGGGAGAAGGTTCATATGAGACTATCTGAGTATGTGACAAATGGCTCATTAGGAGAAAACCCCTCTTGAGGAAGCAGAATTAACATCAGAATAGAAACAATATCAGGCTAACCCAAAACAGGTGGCCATCTCCAGGATGTGACTAAGACCTAGGATAAGGTAAGTGCACAAGAATTAAGGGAGGCGACTCTAGCTATGACTTACAACATTGGAGATATGGAAGCTGAAGAGGCCACCTCTTGCTGCCAGGCATGAATCCCCATGTTGTGATAGGAATACTAACCCACCCTTAAATCTTGTGACCTAAAATTTATCCTGTCTACAAGAAATGCAGGGACTGGTGATAGAGCAAAGACTGAGGGAACGGCCAAATAATAACCAGCCCAACTTGAGATCCATCCCATGGGCAAGCACCAATCCCTGATACAATTAATAATACTCTGTGATGCTTACAGACAGAGGTCTCACACGGCTGTCGTCTGAGAGGCTCGACACACCAACCGACTCAGATAGAGGCATATACCCCCTGCCAAAGTGGATGGAGTTTCCTTATGAAAGAATAGGAAGAATAACCTTGGACTCTGAAGGGGAAAAGGACTCTAAGAGGAAGACCAACCTGGACCACTGGAGCTCTCAGAGACTGAACCACCAACCAAAGAACTTGCAGGGGCTGGAACTAGGCCTTCCCACCAATTATGAAGCAGATGTCAGCTTGGTCTTCATGTGGCTTCCAAACAACCATAGCAGGGCTATTCCAAAGGCTGTTGCCAGTATCTGAGAGATGTTATTCAAGCTGTGCTGCCTTGTCTGGTCTTAGTGGGAGAGGACGTGCCTAGCCTCACGGGGACTTCATGTGCCAGGGTGGGGTAGATCATGCAGTAATGATGGATATCAACAATAAAAGAAATGATAGAAAATACACAAAACCATAGAAAATGAACAAGTCACTACTGAATGACAGAAATCAAGAAGAAAATTAAAACCATTTTAGAACTGGATGAAAATAAAATGACAACATACCTAAACATACAGGACACAAAGAAGGCAGTTTTAAGATGCGTGTTCATAGCACTAAATGCCTATCATAAAGAAACTGGCAAGATCGGATATTAAAAATTAAATATTATACTAGAAAGATCTATAATAATACCTTAGAAAATAGAAAAGAAGAAATAATCAGACTTAGGGATGAAATCAATAAATCAGAAATAAGAACAAAATATTTTTTCAAAATACAAAGATTTACCATACTCTGTATCAACAGAATTAATATTGTGATGGGTAGAGGACTGCCAAGCATGTAGTCCAGTGCAGATGTGATCTGCTCTGTTTGTCTACAAATAGTAGCAAATGCTATCCTACCAAAAGCATTCTACAGATACAATGAAATCTCCATGAAATTACGATACAATTTTTCACTCTAAATAACATCTTAAAGATCGTATGCAAACAAAATTCCCAGGAATAGTAAAGCAATTCTTAATATAAACAAGTTGCTCGAGGGATCACAATTCCAGATTTTAAGTTGTATTACAGAGGTGTAGTTATTTAAAACAAACAAACAAATAATAACGAACACCCAGCATGGTATTTGTATATAAACAGACAACAGGATAGAAATGTAGATTCAGACATAATTTCACATACCTACAGACACCTGCTTTTTTGGACAAAGAAGCCAAAAATACACAGTGGATAAAAGACAGCATTTTTAACAAATGGGGCTGCTCAAACTAGGTAGTGCTTATAGAAGGCTGAGAACAGTTAATTACCTATTACCACATACAGAACTGAACTCTAAAGGAATCAGGGACCTAAGTATGAGATCAGAAAACCTGAACTTAAGAGAAGAAAAAGGGTGGAATCAGACTACACTCATGGGCATGGGAAAGGGCATTCAGAAGAACACACTAACAGCACAGACTAACAATTAAAAACTGCAGCTCCCTAGAGCTACATTTCTGTAAGGCAAAGGACATAATCATTCAAACAAGGAGGCAGCAACAGAGTGAAACAAAGGTCTTTCCCAACTATACACCTGACAGAGAGTTAGTCTGGTGTAGAATAGAGTAGAACATACAAAGAACCAATAACAATGAACATCAAGAAAACAAATTCCTCAATTCTAGAATGGGGTATAAAACCGATGAGAAAGGTCTCAAAAAATGAAAGACAAATGGGTGAGAAACACTTATAAAAATGTTTATATCCCTTGCTAGGCTTTCAGGGAAATGTAAATTCAATATACTTTGAGGTTTCATTTCACCTTATCTAGAATGGCCAAGATCAATAATATAAATGTCAACATATGCTGGCAAGGATACAGGGAAAGGAATCTTAGTTCTCTGTTAGTGGACGTGCTAACAGGTATAGCCAGTATAGAAGTAAGTGTGAGGATTACTTACAAAGCTCCACCACTGTGGAAACAGCCTTGCATCTTACTTGAAGGACACTTGCTCAACCATGTTTGTTTCTGCTCTATTCATAACAGCCAGAAACTGGGAACAGCCTAAATATCCATCAACTGATGAATAATAATGAAAATATGGTACTTTTACACAACGAAGTATTATTTAGAAGTTAAGAAAAACAAAATTATAAAATTTGAAAGTAAGTAAATAGAGATAGAAAAATTATCCTGAGTGAGCAAACTCAAGACTGAAAGAGACACATATTGCATGTTTTCACTTATATTTAGATGTAATGTGTGCCACACCTAAAAAACAAGAAGTTAGGTACCTATTGAGAATCCAGGGGAGATGAATTGCCGAGAGTAGAGAAAATAGAATATAGTACTATAAAGAGATAAAGGGGAAATTAGAATAGGAAGATTAAATGGGGCAGGAGGTAGGAGGACAGAGTAAAGTAAGGAATATGAGGAGGGACAACTAACTCTAATGCTACTTGAAAAGTCGTATGAAAAAGTACCACCAAAGAAGTTACCTAAATAAAATATACACTTACATGAAAAGAATTTAAATGGAGTCACCATATAAAGGGGAAGATAATACCCATAATTTATGCTCAATCTTATGCCACCAAGTTATTGGCTAGAGGGGGAGACAATCCACCCACACCACCACCACCCACCTCAGCACCTTCATGTACATGCACAGGTGCCAAACAAACATACAAACAAACAAATACTGCAGGCTATTGACGAAGGCTTTTGGTTACCCTGTACAACCTAACAATAGACCTATAGCTGAAAACACAGTTTACTTATACCATAAAAAGCATTAAAAAGCAAAAAAAAACAAAACAAAAAGCAAACTGGTGTCCATCTAGAAGATTCACCACAACTATCATTCATGGTACTTGCAAGCTACAGGAGGAGGAAAAAGGGAACCATCAACATAAACTCTCTACAGACCCTGCACCTACGCCAGCACCTGCCTACTAAGTATACTGGTGCAATAGTGGTACAATGCTACAGCAGTCACCAACAGAGTGTCATTGAATTTAAGGGGTCAAGAATCTGGCACTAGAAAGGTCATGGGGCCTAGAGTAAAACCTACTACATTATCCTGTAGAAGAACAGCGTAATAAAATAACACCCACTGATCAGTACATCATCAGCCCTCATCACAGACTCTACTTCTTATAGTAGATGTAATTAACATGATGACTCTCAACTTAACAATGTGCAGAGAGTAAGAGACTTCACAGTAGTCAGCCCTAAACAGAATGTCTTTATCAAGCTCTTCCACTCAAGATGCTGGGACCTATGAAGAAAAAGAAAGAACCAGACAGAGGTGGGGAATGACTTCAAGAAAACAGCATGTTCTAGACACAACCATAGTGATATACACATGGACTCCAGGGATTGTTTCTGCAGACAAGTTGAAAGCAGAATAAAATCCTAGTATGGAAAGTGAACACAAAGTCCTACTCCGTACCAAGCAGTAAGCTCTTCCAATGGTTAACCTGCGGGGAAAGAGAAAACCAGTCTTTGCCAATGCAATGGCATTGAACACATCAACCACACTCCATGACTCCATGTGTTTGCATGCTTTTTGTTTTGTCTAGACTTTTATTTATATAGTCTAGTTGGGTTTTATTTTAATTACGTTTTTATTTTAATTGAGAAATTGAAGCAGAGGGAGGGAGAACATGAAGTTCAGGAAGGATCTGAGAAAGGTAGGGGAATGTATATAAAAACATTTTTAAAAATAAAATTTAAAACTAGGTAAGGAGTATTACCCTGCAGCAAAATATCAGTCAGCTGAGGAGTGTAGAGACATACTGTGGATATTAAGTCATTTCAGAGAGAGAGCAATAATGCTTTTCTCCTATGGTCGCATCTTTCCTGCCTTCTCTCTCCTTTCTTCAAACTGCCCCATATACCGCTACGTCACTCTTTCACATTCATGACCTCTCTTTCGTGAGTTATTATCACACACATACATGTCTACTGCATAAAGATGAGTGAACAAGGATAACGAGAGACAAGACAAACCGAATGCAGGAAAGCGCTTCAGGCCTCTACACTACACAAAGAGTTCCAGGCGACTAATGGATATTGACAGTAGAACAGTATTCCCCAGGGAAAAACTACAAGTGGCTATCCAATACTAAATGGTCAACACTGACAACATACACGAGTAACTTCATAGAGACTGAGCAATTCTTAAATGTCTTTTAAAAACACCATTACAGAACAGCAGAATTCTAAGCCATCTTAAGTCTCAGGAAGAAATACTCTTAGTGGTAGAAAGTATCACTTTTCTAAGTTTAATTGAAAGTGAAAAGGAATTCCAGAATGTTCCCTTTGCAAAACATCAATCACTAATTCTAGGTGAGTCTCAAAACAAGAGTTGTAAAAGTATTAGTATTGGAAAGCAAATAACTGTTAGTGCTTCTGCAGCCCAATGTGGAAGGTTTAGGTCATGGATAAGATAACACAAACTGAAAATGAAGAAGCCTAAGAAACTAGAATGGGAAACTAAAAACATCCAAAAATTAGACTTAACACTGATTTACTTAAAGGAGTTACTGTTAAACATTAAAAATGCAGAGTCCACCTCCAGTAGAAAGACAGGGCATCAAGTGGAGGGATGGGGTTGCCATCCCACAGTCAAAAACTCTGACCCAGAATTGTTCCTGTCTGAAAGAACTGCAGGGTCAAAAAGAGAAGAGCCTGAGGGAAAGGAGGCCCAGTGACAGCCCCAAACCGGGATCCAGCTCAAGGGGAGGCCCAAGGCCTGACACCATTACTGAGGCTATGGTGAGCTTACAGACAGGAGCCTAGCATGGCTGTCATCTGAAAGGCCCAACAAGCAGCTGAAAGAGTCAGATGCAGATATTTACACCCAACCAATGGACAGAAGCTGCTGACCCCTGTGGCTGAATTAGAGAAAACCTGGAAGAAACTGAGGAGGAGAGCAACCCTTCAGAAAGATGAGCAGTCTCAGTTAACCTGGACCCCTGAGATCTCTCAGACACTGAGCCACCAACCCAGCATCATACACCAGCTGGTAGGAGGCCCCCAACACATATACAGCAGAGGACTCCCTGGTTTGGCCTCAGTGAGAGAAGATGCACCTAACCCATGAGAGACTTGAGGCCCCAGGGAGTGGGGAGGTCTGGTGGGGTGGGAGTGAGGTGGGGACATCCTCTTGGAGGTGGGGGTTTGCGGGGAGGTATGGGATATGGAACAGTCAGAGGGTGGACTGAGAGGGTGATGGAGACTGGACTATAAAAAAAAATAAAGATTAAAGAATAAAAAAAAATGGACCCATGCTGAAAGAGAAGCTTAAGAAATATGCTTCACAATTACTTCAACATCATAACAACCAAACAAACAAGAAATAAAGCAGTAAGTACTATAATCCACAGTTCCCTACTTTGGTAAATAACTAAGAATAAAGAAAGAAATAACTCAGTATCTGGAGTAATGACTCACTGATAGGGTGGATACTTGATTGTCAAAAATTTTCGTAATCACATTATGGAGAGAATTCAATTATCTAATTAATTATACTTATAATAAAAAGGCAAAGCTGGCAAAAAAAAGAATATCAATTGCTACACATTTGATTTATGATAAAATACAAAAAACACAGTCAAGTACACTGACCTGCTCACATCAGGAAATCTGATGGGAAAATAAATAACTTGACACTTGGGTCTGATAATGCTTTCCAGATCCTTAGGCCTGTGATCAGGAATCAGCTTCAGGAATTTTCCAATAGAAGAAAGAAATGATTCCATATTAAAATTGGAATTGAATACCACAACATCAGCCACCAAACTGTAAAGAGAAAAGACAATTGCAAATTCATTACAAATTATTTGATAATCTGAAGACCTCCACATATTACCTAGACTTTATGCTGTATGTGAGGTTTGCAAAGAGCAATTAACATTACTATATATGAAGCCGCAACTACCAGAAATGTTAGTTCTCAGTATTCTATCATAAAAGGGTGGGTTAGTGGCTTAAGAAAGACACAGGTCAGAGAGAAATTAGGTAATTGAATGAAATCACAGAACACTTTAAACTAATGTCTATTTCTCCAAATGCCATAAACTTCTAACATCACCAGTACCAAGCACAGCTAGTCCAACCAAGTCTCTGTGTACTCTACTACAGAGGACAGAAGGCTTATGGCTTCCTCACTGTCTCTGAGGAAGGTCATTGAGACTTTTATAGGGTCATGATACCTTGAATATGATTTAGTTAAAGTTCATTTCATATTTTAGCCTTTGTTTGAAGAAATTTATAGTTCTGAGTTTTAGTACTACATGGGTGATAGTAACTTATTTCACTTTCGTGCTGTTCAGGACAGTCACGGAAGTAGAAAAAATAGTGCAATAGATCTAGATACCACGTTATTAGGATTTATTATGTAAAATGTATTGATGACCACAAGTACTCATCTTTAGAAATAAACAAAAGAAATGTAGTATTGATAATTTAGACAAATTAACTTTCTTCAATATTTTTAAAAATATGACATATATTATTGAAAGAAAATGTGAAAGCATGTTTTAGATCACATAAAAATACAAGTAGTTTTCCTAATGCCTATTGCAATCTTCAACACTAATGGTAGCCATGTGTATTGTTTGTGTGCCATATTCTTGATTACTAATTGATCTTGAGAGAGTAGAGCCCACTATGGGTGGTACCATCCCTAGGCAGGTGGGGCTGGTCTGTATAAAATGGAGACTGAATGCAAGCCAGTGCTTCTACTTCAAGTTATAGGTCTTCCTGAATTCACTGAATTGGATTACTATGACTTGTAAGAGGGGATTAAACTTTTCCACCCTAAATTGCTTTTGGTCATGCATTTATCACAGCAACCGAAGTCCTTAAGAAAGAAGACATCAAAAACCAGATACCTTTATTTCATCCCAAAATTAATACATCAAAAAGACTGAAAAACATGCATATCCATTAGATTATAAAAATGCATTATAGCAAGTAGAGTTTATAGATAAAACATGAATGCCACAGCTAATCCTTGGCTTAGGTAACAACATATTTACCTAGGAAGGAAGGTTTGCTATTTTTAGAAGACAACAGAAAAAGGCCATCAGAAGACACAGTGACTGGTAAAATTACCTTTACCTGGATTATTTTTTCAGCCCCTACCTTGAGAAAATTTGGGGAACAGGGATGACAAAAAGAACATAGATACTATAAAGGAACATCAACGAATATGCTGACACAAAACAAAGTGATAAAGGAAGCAAATACAATAATATACTAAAAGCTGAAGAACATTACAGCTAGTCTGTTTGCACCATATGTTATATATTGCAATTGTGAACAATGGGTCATAATATGTAGTTATACCATGTGTTCCTAAGTCAGAGTTAGTGACACTTGTTTAAGGTGATGGCTTATGTCAGTCATCTTTAAAATCCTTAATTGTCACACAGTCCAGAAAGAACTCTGTCAGTGCCAAGGCACACAAACGTCAGCAGGAACATGGAGGAAACACTGGAAGAGGAAGCCGTGTTTCTCAAAACACCTGGAGCAGACTGCTTTCTGACACTCTGATTTCTCCTCTGGACAACTGAGACACATTTTTTCCTATTGTGAAGCCAAATAATGATGTAGTGCAACAGAATTTCTCTGCACACTTGTCTATCAGCTTATCCTCTGAAAGGAAAGATGCTGGAAAATCATATGCAAGTTTTAGGTCTCTATCCTTATGAGGAAACATATTTGTAAAGAAGAGGGGCAGGGAGCTAATTATTTTATCTAATATTTGTCCACAAGCAACATACAACCCAACTACTAGTAATCTGAAGTATTTAGTCTATGATGTTAAGGATTTATATTGGACTACAGAAATATAGTTTCTCACATATTTCTTTTCTGATATGAGTGGGTGTAACCTCCCCACTATTATTCCCCATTATTTATGGGTGTAAGTACAAGGCCACCCATAAAGGGAAAAATACTTAATTCCTCCCTCATGATTTCTCAGGGTAATAAAAACATAGTATCTGAAAGAATGTATGGTACTAATTCAATAACCACAAAAGCAAGACCAGTGTTTTACATATTGATAAACTACAAGGCAATTCCATTTTAATTTTTAAATACATAAATTATTTTTTTAATGTTCATCCATGTTTTGCCTACATATATGAGCATGTGAGGTTGTCAGAGTACTGGAATTGGAGTTACAGATAGGTATGAGATGCCATGTGGGTGCTGGAAATTGGACTTGGGTCCTCTGGAAGAACAGTCAGTGCTCACAATCACAGAGCCATCTCTCCAATCTCTTGTTTTCATTTGTAAAACATATTTTCCAGTTGCCACTTCAAGATAAAATGAAGTATTTTAATTTTACTATGAATTTTAAAATGGGTGTTTTTATGAGACATTTGACTGCAGCACTTCTACTCCTTTGATAGCCCTGCTCCCTCACAATTGAAGCAGCTTGTAAAAATGACTGTAGGAAAACATTTACAAAACGCTCAAAACAAAATTACTACCATATAGCTGGGTTTCTATGTCAACTAAAGTAAGGAACAGACTAGCAAGGTCTTTGCAAACACATTATGAACCTCTGCAGCTAAGAGCTACTAATGGAGGTGTGTAACACGTACACAGTCCCTTCCGAACTGAGCTCATGTGGCTGATGCACTGGTGCAACAGGATGCTGCAAGGAAGCCGGTGTGGGGCTGTGGTGGACTTCTGCAGTAAGCGTCCGGGGAAACTATATTGGAGTAACAGTACACAAGGACTTCACCTTGGAAATACGGATTATCAGGCCGTCATTTGTCATTTCAGAAGCTTCTTCATTGGGAAAGGGATGAGAAACACTGAAACATTCCTATTCCATTTTCTATAGTTTTTGTCATAGAAGCAACAAAATAAACAAACAAACAAAATATAAAAGCAAACAACCAGAATGTTGGAGCTACAAAATCACTTAATCTATTGCATTTTTATTTCTCTACTAAATTTGAGCTGAACACAGTGAAAGTACCTGATAATAACTTGTTGGCATTTTTATTATTTAAATAAATTAAGGAATGAAGGATTAAATATCCTTGTCAACTGTTTTTATTTTGAATATTATATAAAACAGTAAAAAACTGGTTCAATATATAATTAGATGATTGGTTTATGTATATATATATATGTTTTCCATGAAAAGAATAGCAGTGGCCATGTTGATGTTTGTGGCCTGTGTTTCTACAGACGTCCATTTGGATGTCCGTGGTTTGTGCTATTGCCTAAATGCATTTTGGTGTCTGTGCTCATAATGCCATGGGATACCATGCTGAGTTCTGTGGAACACACTGACTTCTAAGGCAAGTGAGATGTGCTCTGTCTGTCCTGTCACCAGATACCGTGTGGAAGTCCATGCTCCGTACCTCTGCCGAACAGAACAGACAAAACTTTCTGCAGTGGTCTGAATGACTACAGACTCACAATTGAGGAAGAGAGACACAGGAGGCTTCTTTGACAATCCCCCCCAAAAAAGTAACAACCCAAACATGAAACCATAGAAGACTCTTCAAAACTGTGGTAAGGGGGCAGAAATGCCTCTCCCTTCCACAGTTAACGGAGATGAAGGAACAAGCGATAGAGAGATGGGAGTGACGGTGCAGCCGAGCAGTGCATGTGCTGTGTAGAGGGGCAGGGGACACATTAGCAGGGATAGGCATGAAGGTGGTGGAGGTCGATGGTGACATGTGGTTGCTGGGTAGGTCAATGGGATTGTGTATAGAAACCTGTTGCTTAAGCAGATGCAGACTCAGCTCCCAAGAAGCTCACTGGCTGCCTGGCTGTAGGGTCACTCTAGCCTTGGGCAATGATGGAGGCCTCAGAAAAGGATCAGTCCACTTTGTTGGTTGGAATTCCTCAAAGGACCAGTGTGTCCTGTGACACTGGTGAGGGTCAGTGGCTCTGATACTGCCAGGGTCTAAGTTGATATACAAGGATCGTGTCATTAACTATCGACATGTGGGTGTTCATGGCCTGCACCTTGGCCTGAATCCATGTTGATGTCTACTGTCTACATGCTACCACCCGCTCAACCATACTGATGTGAATGGCCTGTGCTGACACCTGAGCAGAAGGCCAAACCTGGGTATGTGGTCTTACTGAGGCCAATCTGTGAGGATATCTGTGTCCTACAATCTCACCCAAGGCCACATGGATGTCCATGGTCTGTGCCACAGCCTGAAGCCATGCTGATGCCCCTGGGCAAGGCTGCAGACAGGGGCCATGTCAATGTAGGTGGCCTGTGTTATTACCTGGGTCCACGGTCTTATTGTGGCTGGGTCTGTGTTGACATCCATGGCCCATGCTATCACTAAACACTACACAGATGACCAAGGTCTGTGCTACAACTGAAGCCACGTTGATTGATGTTCATGGACCGTGTTGCCACTGGGGCTAATACTGATCTGAGTAGTATGCACTGCCATCTAAGTCTATAGTAATGTCCATGCAGAGGGCCATGTCCAGGCCCATGGTTTTACTGCATCTGGGTTTGTGTTGATGTCCATGGCCCACTTTGCAACCAAAGCCTGGGTGGTTGCCCCTGGTCTATGCTGTGGCCTGAATACATGTCAGTGTACCATGATCCCAATTGTATCAGGGGCCTTGTCTGGGTCCATGACCCTACTGTAACTAGGAGTCCTGTCTGTGCTGCTGCCAGAAGTCATGTGAAAAGCATGTTCCTCCTTCAGAACTCATAGCATAATACACTACTTTCAAGTGTTATCAAAGACTACAGATGCACAGTTGAGAAAAAGAGATAGAGAAAACATCTAGGAAAACCTCTATGCCCACCCTAACCTATTCCACTAAAATATAGTGATAGCTTAACAGGAAGTCATCATAGCAAGACCTCATACAAAATGTGACAGGATAAAACAAATACCACTCTCCATAATAAATGGTTAGAGCAGGGATGTGGACAGTAAGGACACAGATCTATCAAGGGGTAGGACACTCAGAATTTGACCATGCTCCAGGAAATGTACAATTAACACAAATTTGAAATTTTTATAAAAGAAATAATTCTCTTGGGATTGCAAGCTGGTATAACCACTCTGGAAATTAGTCTGGAGGTTCCTCAGAAAATTGGACATAGTACTACATGAGGACCCAGCTATACCACATCTGGGCATATACCCAAAATATGTTCCAACATATAACAAGGACACATGCTCTACTATGTTCATAGCAGCCTTATTTATAATAGCCAGAAGCTGGAAAGAACCCAAATGCCCTTCAACAGAGGAATGGATACAGAAAATGTGGTACATCTACACAATGGAGTACTACTCAGCTATTAAAAACAATGACTTCATGAAATTCTCAGGCAAATGGATGGAAAATATCATCCTTAGTGAGGTAACCCAATTACAAAAGAGCACACATGATATGTACTGACTGATAAGTAGATATTAGCCCAAAAGCTCAGAATACCCAAGATAGAACTTACAGATCACATGAAGCTCAAGAAAAAGAAAGACAAAAGTGTAGATGCTTCAGTACTTCATAGAAGGGGGAACAAAATATTCACAGAAGGAAATAAAGAGACAAAGTGTGGAACAGAGACAGAAGGAAAAGCCATCCAGAGACTGCCACATATGGGGATCCATCCCACATGCAGCCACCAAACTCAGTCACTATTGGGGATGCCAAGAGGTGTATGCTGACAGTGTCTTCTGAGAGGCTCTGCCAGAGCCTGACAAACACAGAGGTGGATGCTCACAGCCAATCACTGGACTGGGAACGAGGACCCCAATGGAGAAGTTAGAGAAAGGACTGAAGGAGGTAAAGAGGTAAAGAGGTTTGCAACCCCATAGGAAGAAAAACAGTGTCAACCAAGCAGATACCCCAGAGCTCCCCAGGACTAAACCACAAGCCAAAGAGTACACAAGGAGGGAACCCATGGCTCTGGCTGCATATGTAGCAGAGGAAGGGCCTTGTCGGGCATCAATGGGAGGCACAATGCCTCAAGGGAAATGCCAGGGCAGGGAGGTGGGAGGGAGTGGGTGGGTGGATGGGGGAGCACCCATGTAGAAACTGGGGGTGGGAGATGGGATTAGGGGGTTCCCAGAGGGGAAACCGGGAAAGGGAATAACATTTGAAATGTTAATAAAGAAAATATCCAATAAAACAAAAGAAAAATAAAAAATATTATGCTCTGGAAAACTAGACAAAATAAAATGGTACAAAAATTAGAAAAAAACGTTTTTTAAAGAAGGAATAACAATGATATTATAAATCTTCCAAAAATACACATAACATTATGGAGAGAATCTTTAAGTGCCTATACCTGAGTTAATCTGCTCCTAAATTATAATGATCTCCAGATTTACAAATTACCCATCTGAAAAGATGTGGACTGGAAAAATAGCTCATCAGTAAAACAAACTGCTTCAAAATCATGAGGACCCATGCTAGGCATCCGTACCTACCTATAACCTCCGTTCCTAGGAAGACAGTAAAGCAAAGAGAAACAGAAGCCTGGGGTTTACGGAGAGGCTGTCTCACAGGAAGGGGCAGAGAGTTACAGAAGGCACCCATAGCCTTCTTCTGGCCTGTGTCCATGCATTGCCCACACCTAAAAATCTGGGTTGAGAAAAAGGGATAAAAGATGGCAAAGAATAAATTTTACATGATTTATACCTACCATGAGAGAATTTGGTTATATCCATATTGAAAATCCCTCTCCTGATACTTCTTGACAGGATATACCAACTGGTTTTCATGGAAGTATAGTATCTTCTTCAATTTTCCCAGATCAGGCCGAAGTGCACTCAGTTCAGTCAGGTTGAGTACTGAGCTTGCAAAGAGGACCCTAGGAAAGAAATTAAACATGCTTCAAGGGCCACCCTTTGACTTCTTCTCCCCTCTTTCCTCTTTCTACCCCTAGAAACATGTATCTCTGTAGGGACATATAAATACTTGTTGTATAGTACCATGCAGAGGAAGTCTCATGCAGTTCTGATCTTTTAAAAAGTAACTGTGAAGAACTATAAAAGTCTGATTGCACCGGTCTCAGTTCAGCTTAGTTTCTGAGGAACAGGAAAAAGAAGAAAAAGATAAACATACTGGCTGGATTTTATTGAAAGAGGCAAGAGAGGTTCTGAGGACAATAGGAACAGAGATAAGGCTGGCTGGGGAATACTTCACTGCAGTTTCATTACAAGTGGACTTCTTTATGCAACCAACTATTGAAGTTCAGAATAAGAGCAGGATGTGTACATGTTCATGTTTTGACAAAACCCTTTTTGATTCATGCAATATACTTGTGTAGTGTGGTCTCTTTTCTTGGCATATTTTTTCAATGCCTCTTTAAAATATGCTATAATCCTTAGACTAATAAAAATATTTTAAAATATTTTCTCTATTAGTGAATCATATGGCTGGCACTAAATATGTAAAACCCTTTATATAAACCAAATAAAAAATGATAAAAGGTTGACTGTAGAAAAACTTGGAAGTCTATCTATCCATGTTTATAAGTAAATCAAATCCCTTCTTTGCTCTCTCTCTCTCCATTTACTAAGATATCTATTGTGTGACAGAGGCAAGCTGAGAAGAACAGAAATGTTGGTCAAGACAGCCCAGGAGGATGAAAAGTGCCTCTCAAGGAGTCCTACACACAGCATTAGAGGAACTGACATAAAGGGAGTACTAAGAGATTCCGACTCCCGGGAAATGGCCCCCTGACAATCTGCTACCACATATGTATAGAGAAAGATAACAAAGGGGCAGCACTTGGACAAGTGAGAACATACAGACAACCTTTTTAGATTAATACTAAAAAGTCAAGATACAAAACATTTTGGAGTTTTCTTTACAATCACACTTGTTAACAAAAACCACAAGCAGCAGCAGCAACAACAACAACAACAACCACCACATACGTAACGAAAATGTAAAAGATGTAGCTACCTATAATCCATAGAAACACTTTACTTTGGCTCAAACTACCAATTTTTTAAAGTCAAAAATTACACAATGAAAAAGACATCATTCAGTCAGGACCTAACCTTCAGTGACTGATGCTCCTCTTGCCTCAGGAACCATGTGAACAAGCCTCATAAGAAGTACTTTATCATCCTGAGGGGTACTTTGGCAGGAACGGCCATAAGGTGAGACCAAAAGCCATTCGGACCAGGTACTTTGTGTCAGCTACTGCTTGAGCATAAGTTACATTGAACAGTTTATCTCAGGAGAAAGATCTTACAAGGTTTTAAGCTTGATATTTTTAAATTAATGTCATGCCCAGAGAAAGTAGTTGGGTAATGGTTCATAAACATGACATACTACAATCACTGTATAAGCTGGATTTGTACTTATTACAATGCTACTACAGCACTAAGCTGTTTGTAGATCACCAAAGAGCTTTAAATTAAAACTTTCATCTCTGTAAAAGAAATGTATATTTAGAATATCTACCAAAATCAAATTATCACTTAAAACATTAGCTTACCACTTTGCCCAAGTACAAATAAGTTGCTATAATAATTGTTTAACTAAATGAGCAAACATTATAGGCCCAGTAACATCCATCTAGAAATTTGCAATCATATCGATACGCATGCCTTTTTTTGTTTTATTCTTGCAATGAGATTTACTCTTTTCTGCTCAGTTTGAATGAAAGCCACATACTTGTCACTCACTTCCTAGTGTATAATGATGCTGGAATTCAGCTAAGCACTGTAGGCATATGAGCTGAGCATTTAGAAGAAAACAGCACGGACACACAAGATTGTTCTTCTCAGAGAAAAACTAAACTTGCTGTCAACACAGGACCAGTCACATGCAGTGATGAGTACTTAACAAGTAAAACTGATCCAAAATAACTGAGAGGAATAACTATATTTGGCCACTGCCAGCATTATCTAAATGGGCCATCTAACACTCCTTCACACATGGTACCTACATACAACTGCATGCCTGACTTTCCTAAACAGTATCTTGACTTGAATGTTGAAAATCTAACGTCTAAATTCACATTAATTCGCTCACTTTAATCTATTGGCTAAATCTTGAAGGGGTCAATGTGTTTTTCCCCTACTCCTGATGATTAAAATGACAGATTGGGCTGTTGTAAACACTAAATTATAAAGCAAATAGCCCTACTATGTCACCAAGCATAGCTGCCTCCACCGAGCATCACTCACCCACATTTCTAACCTAGTGGGCACCAGACAGCGATGGGAGACTAGGAGCAAAGAAGTAGCTCCTAGTAGCTACACAGTGACCAGGACAACACAGGATGTTGCTCAATCTGAAGAAGGACAAGGCTGAAAAAGTACATGAACCGTTGAAAGACACAAACACACTCTTCTATTTTACAGAAAGAACAGCAAGGAGATGCTGGAAGGTTTTAAGTAGGAAAATGATTTGGGTGTTGCTTCTTTTCGCATTGCAGTGAAGTATAGAAAACTTGCAAAGTTTTACTGTCTGCTCTTAATAGTATGTTTCATGTTTTACTACATGAAAAAGTACTTGTGACATACATGGTATTGCATGACTGTAATCCCAGTGTTCAGGAGGCAGAGGCATGAGTCCAAGCTTGAGGACAGCCTGAGCTACAGAATTTAAAGCATGGTCGCTGCCTACTCAAAAATAAATCTTACGTATGATTTTCAGTTCAATTTATTAACAAGAACATAATATCTTTAATTAGAGCAAGTTATTTTTAAATTCTAGTATCTAATATGCTGAGGATTCTTTAGTATAAACTATGCTTGTATTATTATAACTTACATATTTTACCAAAAAACTAAGATTATTTTAAATACCAGACAACTTTACTTTAATTACTTTTCCACTGTGGGAATGATGGGAGGACAGAAAGAAGAAAAAGAAAAGACAATAGCAGCTGCGATGCGGATGCTTTGACTAGAGTGACTAGTGAGAGTGAGCTGGAAGAAGGAGCATGACAGAAGAGCCTGAGCACTAAGACAAGACAGGAGCAACTGTGAGTAGCAAAGAAGGAGCTGTAATGCCCTGCAGTTCTGGACCTTTATTTTCTACCTTTTCACTATCAATTTTTAATCATCTAATACTAGGATGAACTCAATACCTTTATGTCAATGGTACCTATTACAATCTTTGCTAGAAAAAGAGAAAAACAAAAGAATAGAAAGGACTATACTAACCTAGAAAAGCATTTTTCCTCTCATTCATTACATATTTTGTGAGTGACTGGACTACACACAAGGACATACATGCCTGTAGCGTCATCCAATAAAGAATTCAGTCAACTGACGTCTCAAGGAATTAAACAGACAGAGCTCTAAAGGAGTGGCAAACATACCCACACTTATAGACACAATGACAGCAGTGCTAAGAGGAAAACTCATAGCTCTGAGTGCCTCCAAAAAGAAACAGGAGAGAGCATTCACTAACAGCGATACAGCACACTGAAAGGCTCTAGAACGAAAAGAAGCAAATAGACCCAAGAGGAGTAGAAGGCAGGAAATAATCAAACCCAGGGTTGAAATTAACCAATTAGAAACAAAAAGGACTATACAAAGAATCAACAAAACTGGGAGCTGGTTCATTGAGAAAATCAACAAGATAGAAACACCATAAGCCAGACTAACAAGAGGTCACAGAGAGTGTGTCCAAATAGACAAAATCAGAAATAAAAAGGGACACATAACAGAATCTGAGGAAATTCAAAAAATCATCAGATCCTACTACAAAAGCCTATATGAAACAAAAATGGAAAATCTTAAGGAAATGGACAATTTTCTAGACATATACCAGGTATCAAAGTTAAATGAGGAACAGATAAACAATCTAAACAACCCTATAACTCCTAAAGAAAAAGAAGCAGTTATTAAAACTCTCCCAATAAAAAAGAGCCAAGGCCAGATGGGTTTAGTGCAGAATTCTATCAGACCTTTATAGAAGACCTCATGCCAATACTGTACAAATTATTCCACAAAATAGAAACAGACAGAGCGCTACCCAATTCCTTCTATGAAGCCACAATTACTCTCATACCTAAACCCCACAAAGACCCAAAAATGAAAGAGAACCTCAGACCAATTTCCCTTATGAATATCGACGCAAAAATACTCAATAAAATTTGTGCAAACTAAATCCAAGAACGCAACAAAGTGATAATTCATTAGGATCAACTAGACTTCATTCCACGGATGCAGGGATGGTTTACTATACATACATCAACAAAACCCACTATATAAACTACCTCAAAGAAAAAAAACACAGGATCATTTCATTAGATGCTAGAAATCGTTTGACAAGATTCAATACCCCTTCATGATAAAAGTCCTGGGAAGATCAGGAATTCAAGGTCGATACCTAAACATAGTAAAACCAATATACAGCAAACCAGTAGCCAACATCAAACTAAATGGAGAGAAACTTGAAGCAATCACTCTAAAATCAGGGACTAGACAAGGCTGCCCACTCTCTCTCTCTACTTATTCAATATAGTTCCCGAAGTCCTGGCCAGAGCAATCAGACAATGAAAGGAAGTCAAAGGGATACATATTGGAAAGGAAGAAGTCAAAATATCACTATTTACAGATGATATGATAATATACTTAAGTGATCCCAAAAGTTCCACCAGAGAACTACTAAGCCTGATAAACAGCTTCAACAAAATGGTTAGGTATAAAATTAACTCAAACAAATCAGTAGCCTTCCTCTACTCAAAGGATAAATAGGCTGAGAAAGAAATAGAGGAAATGACACCCGTCAGAATAGTCACAAATAATATAAAATAACTTGATGTGACTCTACATCAATAAAGTGAAAGATATGTATGACAAGAACATCAAGTCTCTGAAGGAAAAATTGAAGACGATCTCAGAAGATGGAAAGATCTCCCATGTTCATGGATTGGCAGAATTAATATAGTAAAAATGGCCATTTTACCAAAAGCAATCTACAGATTCAGGTAAAATGCAATTCCAATTCAATTCTTCATAGAGATAGAAAGAACAATTTGCAAATTCATTTGAAATAATGAAATACCCAGGATGGCTAAAACTATCCTCAACAATAAAAGGACTTCTAGGGGAATCACCATCCCTGACCTTAAGAAGTATTACAGAGCAATAGTGATAAAAACTACATGGTATTGGTACAGAGACAGAAAGAAAGACTAGTGGAACAGAATTGAAGACCCAGAAATAAACCCACACACCTATGGTCACTTGATTTTTGACAAAGGACCCAAAACCATCCAATGGAAAAAAGATAGCATTTTCAGCAAATGGTGCTGGTGCAACTGAAGGTCAGCATGTAGAAGAATGCAGATAGATCCATGCTTATCACCCTGTACAAACCTTCAGTACAAGTCAATTAAGGACCTCCACATCAAACCAGATATACTCAAACTAACAGAAGAAAAAGTGGGGAAGAGTCTTGAACACATGGGCACTGGAGAAAATTTCCTGAACAGAACACCTATGGCTTATGCTCTAAGATCAAGAATCGACAAATGGGATCTCAAAAAGTTGCAAAGCTTCTGTAAGGCAAAGGACACTGTCATGAGGACAAAATGGCAACCAACAGATTGGGAAAAGATCTTTACCAATTCTACAACTGATAGAGGGTTAATATCCAAAATATACAAAGAACTCACGAAGTTAGATTCCAGAGAGCCAAAGAACCCTATTAAAAAATGGGGTTTAGAGCTAAACAAAGAATTCACAGCTGAGGAATATTGAATGGCTGAGAAGCACTTAAAGAAATGTTCAACATGCTTAGTCATCAGGGAAATGCAAATCAAAACAAACCTGAGATTCCACCTCGCACCAGGCTAAGATCAAAAACTCAGGTGACAGCAGATGCTGGCAAGGATGTGGAGAAAAAGGAACACTCCTCCATTGTTGGTGGGATTGCACACTGGTAAATCCGCTCTGGAAATCAGTCTGGAGGTTCCTCAGAAAAGTGGATATTGAACTACTACCTGAGGACCCAGCTATTCCTCTCCTGGGCATATACCCAAAAGATGCTCCAACATACAACAAAGACACATGCTCCACTATGTTCATAGCAGCCTTATTTATAATAGCCAGAAGCTGGAAAGAACCCAGATGTCCTTCAACAAAGGAATGGATTCAAAAAATGTGGTACATCTACACAATGGAATATTACTCAACTATCAAAAACAAGGACTTCATGAAATTCTCAGGCACATGGAATGAACTAGAAAATATCATCCTGAGTGAGGTAACTCAATCACAGAAAAACACACTTGGTATGCACTCACTGATAAGTGGCTATTAGCCCCAAAGCTCAAATTACCCAAGATGCAATTAACAAACCACATGAAGCTAAAAAAAAAAAAAAAAAAAAAGGATGACCAAAGTACGGATGCTTTACTCTTTCTTATAAGGTGGAAGAAAAATATGCATAGGTGTGGATATGTAGGCAAAGTTTGGAGCAGAGACTGAAAAAATGGCCATTCAGAACCTGCCTTACATGTGGCCTATATATACACCGCTACCAAAACTAAATAAGATCGATGAAGCTAAGAAGTGCATGCTGACAGGAGCTAGATATAGATGTCTCCCAAGAGACACAGCCAGAGCATGTCAAATACAGAGGCAAATGCTAGCAGCAAACCACTGAACTGAGAACTGGATCCCCATTGGAGGAATTTGAGAAAGGATTGAAGGAGCTGAAGGGGCTTACAACTCCATAAGAACAACAATACCAACCAACCAGAGTTCCCAGGGATTAAATCACTACCCAACAATTATACATGGACAGACCCATGGCTTCAGCTGCATATGTAGCAGAGCATGGCCTTATTGGGCACGAATGGAAGGAGAAGCCCTGGGTGCTTCCAAGGGTGGACCCCCAATGTAGGGGAATGTCGGGGGAGGGGAAGGGGAGTGGTTGGGGAGGGGAGCATCCTTATAGAAGAAGGGGAGGGGAATGAGATAGGGGGTTTATGTCTTCGTGGGAAACAGAATAACATTTGAAATGTAAATTAAAAAATTCAATTAAAGGAAAAAAAACAAATAATAGGTTACAACAGTACAGAAATAAAGATACTGGCTTTAGAAATGCTGAATAAAAGCAAAGGCCACCTTATAAACCAAGAATATATAACAGAAAGAAAAAATGAAGGTTTAGTTAAACAAATGACCTAAATCATTAAATATATCTGTTAACAAATGTTACGCCTGGTTTACTACCTGCCTTTTCTAAATGTTCCTCCAATATTATGTTACCATGTTTCCTCCCATTCAAATATATACTACACACACACACACACACACACACACACACACACTACATGATGAGAGATAGCAGACATGTCGCTATTTACTTTAGTATCCTATGGTTCCCCTAATATGCCACACCTTGGATCTTCCTTGTTTCCTCAATAACAGGTAAACTTTCTGAACAGTTCTTAATAATTATCTTTGAATAGGCCATTTATTCATTCCACAATGACACTGAATAAAAACCTAATTGATTCTTTGTTCAGTGTGTTCCATGCAATCATTATTCCCACCATTAAAAGAGGAAGTTTGGAACATTCATACCCCATTATACTTCAAAACCAAACACAATCCTAGGAAGTGTTATTTGATGTCAGTTTTCATTGAGCCCATTACTTTCTTCTTAGAGTTCCTAATGACATTTCAGGTATTATTTTCTACTTTATCATTCTAATATATCAAGTATTCAACATGCAATCTAAAGAAAAGCAACTCATGGGGAAAGTTGGGTGTCAACTTGGTATAAAGATAAAGAATGTATAATAACATAATAATAATTTCTGTCATCTTTGGGGATTTGTGATTGTCGGTCTTAAAGAAATCAGTCAATTAACATGCAAAGACATTTATCTTACGGAGTGTTCTGGGAACACTTCATATAATGTTTTAGCTCCATAAACGAAATTAATATGTGAAATATTTGTAATTCAAATCATCTTGTAATCAAGTCATCTTGGTTGATGACTATTCTTTACCAGCAACAGTGTATTTTACATTGGAATGGCCTTTGCCCTCAGTGCATTTCACTCGAGAGTCTCTGGTGCTGCGTTCTACACAGCATAAAGTTGGATGACTGGAGATCCTAGTGTGGAGTTGGATACCAGTGCTGTCATGACACTCCTAGTGCTGTCTACATGTACACGTATCTAGGGAACACTGACAAGCAAGACAAGCTCACTCTCATTCCATGTAAGTAAGAGAGCCTGGGATTATATATGCCTGAGACAGCGAGGAAGGGAGAAGTAGATATGCAGCAGCTCTCAGGCAATTTCATCATTTAGGCCTGGAATTTGTTTCAAAGTGGAAATGAAAACACTCAAGACTACAATAATAAAACTGTCTGTCCATATCAACTAAGCTATTTCTACAGTTGTGCAGAGATAAGCAAAAATATAATATAGTGGCTCTATTTTTTTCTGAGTCACTTCTATATAACTATACAGCACAAACTAAGATACTATTTAAAGATCCATTCTATAATAGATCTTAAATTCCTATTTTTTCATTATGTATGAACATTTGCCTTTTTGTTTTAAATTTCTTTGTGGCTTTATTTTAAGTTTTGTGTATGCACACAAACACTGAGTGCAGATGCCCACAGAGGCCACAACAGTGTGGGATCCTAGGTGCTGGATTGCAAGATGCCTGATGTTAGTATAGAAACCAACCCAGGCTCTGTGGAAGAGCAGAAGTCACTCTTAATTGCTGGTCTGTCTCTCCCGGTCCTAAACATGTTTTCTGCAATGCTTTATTCTATTACATTTTTTAAAAGACTTATTAACTTTTTTTTATGTATGTACACTGTAGCTGTCTTCAGACACACCAGAAGAGGGCATCAGATCCCATTACAGATGGTTGTGAGCCACCATGTGGTTGCTGGGAATTGAACTCAGCACTTCTAAAAGAGTAGACAGTGCTCTTAACCGCTGAGTCTTCTCTCCAGCTCCCTTCCCCAATTACATTTTTTTATCACTTGATTTGTAACTTTTTTTTGATATTTTCATAGACATTATCACTGCCTTTGGATTACTACTCCTATTTTGGTTTGCTAATTCTAAGATATTTCTTCTAACTCTTCTCTGAAATAGGTGTAATCCATTTGAAAAATGACCTTTAAATAATTTAGTACTACTGATTGTTTTGCATATTACTTTGATTCCAATGGTATCACTGGACAATTACTACAAATGTCCAATGTACAAAGTATACTGTAAATAGTAAATACTCAAGAAATTTAAGAGAAAAAGTGTCCAGATGCAGTCCATTGTTTCTGACAGGGAAAGCTGAGGTGGAGGCTCCAGGACTGTGACTCTTTACAGTTTTACTCCAAAGTCAAACATTTTTATAAACACTGATTTCCTCAATTCTCCATGAGAATTCTGCAATTTCAATTTCTTAGTTTAGGTCTGAGAGAGGAAATAACCCAAAGCCAGATTTTAGGAGATCAATTAGAATAAACTGAAAATGGAAAGGGATTATATATGATTTTAAATTTTATAAAAAAACCTTACCATTCTAAATGGTTTTCAATAGCAACTCAAATAATTGACTGGTTTTTTTAATCTGTAAATAAATAGCTGAAATATGGGACAGCAAAACTTAGTTATTTCAAATGGTAAAAGATGCCCGAATTTGTTTATCCCAAAATTTACAAATAGTCCTATATAGTATCATTTTAAATATGACACCAGGTATTTGAGTGATAAAGTGGTCCTTCAGTAACTCACCAAAGTTCATGTTGTCCAGTGGGACAGTATATAACCTTTTCATATTAATGCTTTGCTTTAGAAAAAATACTTTCAAATAAATGTTCATACTTCAACATTCCATAGGAATCGGTTACAAAGCGAGATTCTCCCCAAGAATTCTCCTTGACAAACTAAGACTGTTGAAAACCTGAGCATCTGGCAACTCTGCCACCATGAAGTATCCATATGGAAGAGACCAAAATGTGTCAAAGTACCCAAAACGATTTTGGATAGTGTAGCAAAAGATAGAATAAATAATTCAGTATCATCAACACTTTCAACAGCAGGTAGTGATATGATACCTGCTTCTAAAATGTGCCAGAATATAACATAAGTGTGTGAGGCTGTGTGTGTGTGTGTGTGTGTGTGTGTGTGTGTGTGTGTGTGTGTGTGTGTGTGTGTGTAGAAAAGGGATACAGAGAGAATAACACCATACACGAAGCTAAAAGACTACTTTTGTACAGAATTTTTCCTTTGTGGAGATAGCAGATCTATGTACAGGTTTATAGACATACAGAAGAGAAAAAACAAAGCCAACAAAAACTTACATTTGAGATAACAGAGTAACAAATGCATTACCTTAGAGTCAATGAAGAAAATCCACTAACTTAAAATTATGACTGAAACTATATGTGCAAGAAAGTCAGAAAATGCAAAGTTATGGTTCCCTAAACAACTATAACTGTGTCCTCATGCATGTATAAGTATTTTGCATTATTGTAATGATGATACATTTCAGCTTTAATATCAGTTTATACAATGTGACTGAAATAAGATTCTTCTGGGAACTGTAACTTTAAATGTCTATACTTCTGTGACATAAAATCTTAACTGTAAAATTACATTAATATAGGGTGGAGTTTTACATCTCTGGCTTTTAAAATGAAGAATGAATGGGTAATAACATTAAAGTAGAAGATTAGACAATTTCAGATGAGACAAAGTGGATTTGAGAGAATACAGATGTAACACAAAATAAAGAAAGCTAGAGACAAAAATAAATTTACCTTCAAAGATTAATGTAAAAATTAAGAAAAGAAAAGTCATCCACTTAGGAATTAATTTCACTTTTTATACATATATCAGCTTGTGATTAGAATGCAGTTTCTTTCAACTGTATTTTAACCTATAAATTTAAATAACTAAAATAGTTTAACCAACACATATTCCTACAGCTGATCAAGTAAAAAATATCAAAATGGTCCCCATACTTCAAATACTTAAGAGAAGGTAGAGCCACTTTTCCTTCATGCACATTTAACGTAGAATAATATAAATTATGAAAGGAGACTGCATTACCACGCAGCTGAACCGGAATTCAAATGTGGCTCCAAACTATGCAGCAGCAGACAAAGGGAGCTCTGATGTGAGCAAAGGAATAACTGCACTCAATCTTAGATCCTAATACTTAGGTATTATGGAAACACAGAAAGGTCCAGAGACAAAGGACAGTGAGAGCAGACTTCCAACCATAACTGCCACAAAGATGTTTGGTCATTTGGAGGTTAGAGGCGAATACACAAACCCTTCCTTGAAAGTGCCCCATTCCATGTCCTCACAGCAACGGTGCTTCGTTAGAGTGAATGTTTAAGTGTGATATTTTAGTAACAGGAGTTTTGTTCTCTAACTCTATTAGAGACATGAACATTAACATGTATGTCTGAGGACTGGGGAAGGGGGAGGGTGCTGAATGTGCCTGGTACTGAGAGATGATTGAGGCTTTTTAAAAACAGTAGTCATGGCTGCATTCTCTTGTCTTTTATACAAGTTGTAAATTTAAAAATTTTAATCCAATTGTATAATAAGAAAGTATCAAGGTATAGCTCAAATAAGTAGTAAAAACAACTACAGCAGATTTTATTGTGATGCCTTCAAATTAATGCTACATAATATATAAAGAAAATCATAGGCCAATTATTAGGTGATCTAAGAACCAAGTAAGTTATGAAAATTTACCAGTAAGTAGAATAAATAAGATAACTCAAAGAAAACCTACCATAAATTCTGGGTATGCTACTTTTAATTTAGTCTGTATTAGTGGACTCGTATTTTATGTGTTCTGTGAAATGACACCTACATATAGTGTTTACTGAAACAAGTCTTCACAGTGCAAAGATGTATAGACGTGTTACACATGGTTGTTCCTTTTGATCTGAGTGACAGTTCATTTGAATAAAAGATTTGGATTAATCTAATAAATATCAGTGAATCAAATTAAAAGGAAGTAGTTAACATTCACTCTAATGCCTAAATCATTCTCAGTTTTACACAGAATTTTCAAGAAAAAAAGAAAAAAAACAGCCCGATATTGTTTTTAGGCCTCTCAAAAAAGACAAAAGAAAAAGCAGAGAGACAAGCAGACACTGTCCCAGGGAAAAATAACAGAGACAGTACCAGAAGAGGTATGTGACATGAACAATGGCCAAGAAAAGATACTGGTTTCAAAGAATACGACTTGAAGAACATGCTAGATCACTCCGCACATAAAGCTGGAACACTAGTTAAAACGTCAAGAACAAGCTCCACCCAGAATTTAGGAAGGGATCTTGAAAAATCTTGTAAATGAATCATACACTAAACTTCACAAGCAATGTGCAAAACTGAACTGGTGAGAAGAAAAGAGACATCAAGACTACAGAAAGGGCCTACAGGACAAGGCAAAGGAATTCAGGGAGAAAAGAATAAAAACAAAAATTTGGATGAGATAGTTACAACTGGGAACTGAAAGGTGAAGAGAGAAGAGAAGGAAAGGACTAGGATTGATCCCTCTAATTTAAAGGATGAAGAATTTGAGAGGGAACGGTGATCTCAAACAAATCAGGAACCAAAATAGATGAAGTCAACTCCAAGTAATAGCAACCAAAGGGTTTGGAAACAATGACTCATGTGATGTATAAGCCCTAGCCAGTGGGCCTGACTATATTCATCAAAGAAAGTGAGAAGATGTGGGAAAAGGGACAGAATACATAAAAAAAAATTCTGTGTCCTATTCATAATTGATGTGTGGCATACATTACAAAGTAAGCCTTTAAATTAGATGTGGATTCATGAAAAACAGATAACTAGTATTCTATTCTAATCATGGGTTTCAATCATAATACTAAGAAATGGATTATGATGGCATGTGTAACTCTAGCTCTTGAAAGGCTGAGTTGTAAGAACTACTGTGGTTTCAAGAGAGATGAGGAAGACCGGCATGACTGCGAAGATAACTGGGGTTACAGTATACCTCTCTAATAAAGACAGATGAATGGACAGATGGACAGGACAGACAGAAGTCAGACAGGCAGGAAGGCAGGCAGGTAGACAGATGGAAGGATAGATAAATGGTAAATAGACAGAGAAACAGACAGACAGACTATTTAGCTTGCAACCAAGTTAGATGGCCTAATTTCGAGCCCTGGGACTCATGTGGTGGAAGGAAAGAACAGAATCCTACAGGTTGTACTTTGAGCATGTAAAAGTGCTCACACATACAAAATAAACTGAAAACTTACCAAAGGACAAATTATAAATATACTATTATTAAATATTATACAACAAGGAACATAAGAAGACTATAAGAAGAAAGATTATACAGTTATACGTCTTAGGGTTATGGATTTTGATAGTTAATATTAAAATATTCTATCAGGTCATTTTATACTATTTTTTATAATTTGAACAGCATTAGGACTGGAAAGATGGCTCAACAGTTAATAGCACTGGCTGTTCTTACAGAACACTCAGGCTCAATTTCCAGCACCTACGAGGCTATTCACACACATCTGTAACTCCAGTGAGGATCCGACACACTCCTCTGCCTCCAAAAGCACCACACATAAACGTGATTCACAAACATACATGCACTTAAAATATTTATACATACAAAAATACAAATAGACAAATATAAAAATAAAGTATTAACAATAAAACTTTTAATAGAAAATGTATATTGTCTTTTAAATTACTTAAACTAAGATAATTTCTGCTCATTTTTTTAGTAAAGAATGCAGTTATATATGCTGCTATGCAATAGAGTCCTTATAAAATCTCCCAAAGTCAGTAACCCTTATACCTAATTTATCTACTGTCTAAGATACAGGTAATTTAACAGACTTTAATAAATTTTATTTTAAAAAGATCCATTTATTTTAAACATATAAAGAAAATATACTAATATCACTTTAAGTAGCAGTAGGGGAAAAACTACTGTGGCATGTGGTAATGAAAAGTATTTGAAAATAATGAAGGCTGCATTCTTTCAAAGAGCAACAATATGGTGATGTCCTCTCTCAGTTCGGGTGTGATAAAACACAAAATCAACATGCTTACATTTCCACACAATTCATCATCAATGGGCAAGAACTAACAAGGTAAGAACTTGAGGTAGGAGATGATTCACATGTTATGGAGGGGTGCTGCTTACTGGCTTGCTCCGCATGGCTTGCGCAGCCTTATTTTTTATTACACTCAGAACTGCCAATCCAGGGAAGGCATCACCCAGAACAGCAGGCTGAGCCCTTCAACATCCATCATTAATTAAGAAAATGCCCTACTGGATTACCTAAAGCCATTTCTCAATTTAGGCTTCCTCTCTCAGATTGCTTTAGCTCCAGTCAAGCTGACATGAAACTAGTCAGAACATCTCCATATAGTAAAATGTTTACAGTATATAAATACACTATTGAGTAATTGCATTAATCAATATTTAAACTAAGAGTGGAGTGAAATCTGAAGGCAGAGTACCTGAGGTCACTGAGTTCTGAGGGCAGACAGAACATTCTGATCCCTGACAGAATCAAGTGGATCTTCCTCTATATGGATATACCACAGACTGCGAAACCACAGATGGACTATAAAAAAAAATGCTCTAGTGGATTCTGTGGTTGCTCTTGATTGGCAATTGATGGAATTTGAATTCATAAATCTTTTGCTGTAAGGGCATTATCGAAGAGATATAACTGAGGTAGGAAGACAGTACACAAGCAGTCACAGCCTATGGGCTAGGATACTAGACTGAAGAAGGAGAGTGTTTCCTGACTAGTGTGACCAGCTGTTTACCCTCCTGTCACTGTACCTTCTCTGTTATCAAAGGTTGTAAAAAAAATTATATAAACCAAACTAAACTTAAACTGCTTTTCTCAGTTATTCTGCCATAAGAGTAACTAATACAGAAAAGTAGTACCAAGAATGGGGGCACTGTTGTGATGCCCCTGCCATCTTTGAAAGGAGTTCGTGGAAGAAATGGGTGAGAGTTTGGAACTTTAGGATAAACAAGTCCTACAATGTTATAACCAAACATTGGTGCCCCACTCAGCTGATAAGTTGGAAAACCAGAAGGCTGAAGGCAATGCAGACGATGGACTCCTGGATCATTGAGTTTCAGGGGAGAACAAGTACTCTATTGGGAACTACACTAGAGGCCATTTGTGTTCACTGTGCTTACAGTCTATCTGTATTCAGCTTGTATACTGAACACTTGACAGTGGTTGAACAAAAAAGTAATGAAGTGTTTTGTTTTGTGAAGGAAAATCCAAGGCAGGATAGCATAGAGACTCTGTTGTGGTTATCTTACTGCTCTCATTCTGTTCTACAGTTAAAGAAACCAAAGCGTAGCACAGAAAGATAGGGAAAACTTGCAGTTTAGTGCAAAAAATATGTGAGTCAAAGTTACTGGCAAGGTGTTCTAGTAAGGAGGCTACCACTATTAAAATGAAACTGGAGGATCTACATTTGGACAAGAAACATAACCTATGAGAAAGATCCCATCCACCAAATCTGCATTTTTTGGAAGTACAAATTCACTGGAAAGGAAATGCTTCACAACAACCATGTAGGAAAGTGTGTCCTCCGAAAAGGCTCAGACAAAGGCAAATGCAGTGAGAGCCTCCAGGGCCTGGCTGCATTCTGATCTACTAGCATAACTGGCAACATTGGCTCCCTGGTACTAGTTTTCCAGGCTTGAAACTTGTAAAACTGAGGGTGTCAAAAGAGTTTATGTCATGTTTCAGAAAGCTGCTAAGATCTGAGTCTACAAGGTCTGAGTCCCTGCAATGAAGGCTTAGAGCTCACAGTATGAGTCTGTGAAGGGGAAACCTAAGCTGTATTAGAGACCCAAAGATGTTGGAGGATGTCATAATCAGGAAAGTCTGCTGAGCAATGAAAACTGCAGGTACCGAGTGGAGCTCACCCAGGAATGAGGCTACCTGTCCCACAGGCAGAAGAACTGGAAAGGCTATACAAAGGGACTTCATCAGGAGCCTCAGATGCCATACAAGGAGCTGCAAGTTTGGTGTTTGCACTGCTGGGCTTGTACTACTTTGATCTGATCACTCTTTACTTTCCTATGTCCACCACTCCCTGTCCAAAGGAGGTTTACTCTATGCCACTGTATACTAGAAGAATGTCCTTTGTGCCTACACTGTACAAGGGCTCACACTTAAGGGTGGACCTTGAGTCTTCGAGGAGATTTTGGACATTTTAACAGTATTAAAACTTTAAAACAATTGTAAGTTTTAAATTTAAAGTTTGGACTGAATGTATTTTGCATGAAAAGATGTCCATGAGTTTATGGAGACAAGGAAGGGAAGTGATGACTTAAAAATTATACTTGGGGGTCAAGTATAAGTGGGCTTGTGATGGTTAATATTCATTGTAAGTAGAAACACCTACAAGCAAGCCTCCAAATATGAACATGAGAGATTTTTCTAGATTCAGTTCACTGAAGTGGTAAGAGAGCCACCTATTTCAAGGCAGTGTCTTTCTATGGCTGGAGTTCCTAGGCTGAAGAGAAAGAAGAAAGTCTGCTGACCAGCAGTACCACCATCTCACTCTCCTTCCACACTGTAGACGTGAGGTGACAAGTTTCCTCATTCTCCTACCACCTGACCATCCCTATCATGAGGAAATATGACTTCAAGTTATGACACAAAATATACCTTCCTTTTTAAATATTGCTTTTGTCAGACATTTTGTTACAGCAACCAAAAAAGGTAAATAATATATTTTATTTCTGGTTTCCATTCCTTCATATGATAATTAGGACCAATCAGAGTATATGTTTCTGATTTAATTGTTTAAAGTAAGTTAACCAGTGGCCCTTGTTATGGTAATGTAGAACCAATTAACAAAATTAATCAGTTCTGGGTTTTGTAACACAAATCCAATTCTATAATAAATAAAAATTCAAACAACAAGTTTCTTCACTAACTTCATTAACTACTCTTCAGTTTGTGCTGTTTGTCCTTTCATCAAAGATGTCATTTACCAAAATTATATTACAATAAATTGCCTATGATTTTTAGGCAATGAACATTTTCTAATACCACTGAAGCTCAGTAAAACCTATAGTCTGGAATCTACTAAAGGAACATTTCATCAACCTTTTTAATATACTGTGTAAGAATCCAAATTTAGTTAACTTCTAAAAACAGATCTAGGAACATTGCCAATCTCTAGATTATTTTGCTTGGGCAGAAAGAGGGAAAGGTGAGATAATTTTTGTTTGCTAATGTCATTGTGTGGTGTCTATAAAGTCTCTTGTATAAGTTATCGTACCCTATACACTCTAGCTATTTAACAACTACAAGTGACTGACCTAACAATTCAGTTCATGCCACATTTTTATCTACTACTCAGACTAACATTCTTGGGAGAATTAAATAATGTTTTAATAAGATTTAGGTTAGACTTGGAGTTCACTTTTAAAAATGTTTCTAATCAATTCAAAGGTAAACAAGTTAGGCAAAGTTAAGAGGACTCTATTTCAAATTTTAACTCTTTAGTTAATGTGATCAATATGCAATATATTCAAAAGAATTATTAGGATAATTGTAGCAGTGAGAACAATGCCCATACCAGGGTTCAAGTCCTGTGTGAGACATGTTGATGGCTCAGTAATGTTGATCAAAATTGAAACCACTCACTCACTCACTCACTTACAGTATCAACTTTTGTCATGTACTTTCAACAAATCAGTAAAGACCATACATATGGAGAATAAGCATGTGTATTTATGTATGTATATAATTTTTGTATCCTTAATGTTGCTTACATTTTTATGCATCATATTATTAGATTATCAGACTATTGTGACAGCATTTGCTTGGTAAATGGAAGAGAAAACTTTTACCTTTCAATCCCTGTATTATTTATGTGAAAAAGCAAACTGCTGGTTTCTTTATGTTGATAATGATTTTAAGGGTTGAAGGACATGGTTCCAGAGAAGTGTTTCCTAGAACAATCAAGGTCTTGGATTTTAAACTCCAGAATATAAAATAGTAATGATGATGACTCTAATATTTCTCGGGCTCCACAGGGGCTTCCTATGCCTTCTCTCTCTATATCCTATCCTTCCATTGACACACACTGATCGTCATATATTTCTGCACTATTTGTGAGAGAAATATAACATTCCATCTTATCCTGAAAAGCATAACTTCCCTCCTAACAAGTCCATGCTGGTCATCGTGAATCATTTTATTTAATCTGTAATTACATCAATCTTTCATGTAATGTTTGGTATGGAATTGTATTTCCTTTGACATGGATTGGCCTTCACTCTAAGCTCTCAACACTGCTTTCCATTTAAAATGCTTCTCTGAATTTCTTTTCAACCTCACCTTTTTGATCAAGAGCAATTTACTATGCTAGCGTGTGTGCAGGGACACAATGAAATCATGCTTAGTTGTACTCTTACCATAACCTCTCCAAGGCATCACAACCCACAAAGAAATTGAAATAAAAAAGTTATGAAATTGGAAGTTTTCTCTCACCTTACAATACCATAAAGCTGAGGATACTAAGAGTATCTCTCTACCTTCTTAACTGGTTTCCTTCCGTTTCATCTCCCTTTTAACATCCAGCCTTCGTGTTTGCTTTATGAAAACATACTTGCTAACTCCCAAAGCTCTTTGTGTAACTACAGGACACCAGAAAAACAGGAAGACATGTTAGGTTATTTTAAAGCAATGTACTAGTAGTCTATATAATAAAAATGATAGTCTGCTTAAGGAGTAGAGCTATGGATTTCTCGGGCTTCAGAGTACATATTTCATTATTTAAACTGATAAGGTACTTTCTAGAAGATCCTCTCAAACATAAAAATGTAAAAAAGATTGTCTACTTTTATTGTATGATGCCATCTTTGACAAACAGAATTAGAAGCTGTTTCCATAGGGCTATGTTTTCAGTCAATACAGACACTGACACATCAGATACTTGTGGTGGTTTGACTATGCTTGACCCAGAGGGAGGTACTGTTATGAGGTATGGCCTTGATGGAGTAGGTGTGGCCTTGTTAGAGGAAGTTGGCCACTGTGGGAGTGGGCTTTGAGGCTTTGAACCCCTTCTCTGAGCTGCCTAGACAGTCTACTCCTGACTGCCTTAGAATCAAGATGTAGAATTATCTCTTGGCTCCTTCTCCAGCATTTTTTCTGCTTCAATGCTGCTCTGCTTCCTGCCATGATGATAATGGATGGAACCTCTAAACCTGTAAGCCAGCCCCAATTAAATGTTGTCCTTAATAAGAGCTGCCTTGGTCATGATGTCTGTTCACAGCAATGGAAACTAACTAAAACACATGTTAAGGACATAAAGATTATTACTCTAATATATAATAATATATGTACACAACAAATTATAAGATATAAAGTTCTTTCACAGTAACACAGTGGTAAGTAGGTGATAGGGAGGGAACATGTATAAGAACATATGACATAAATCAATGGTTTAGTGGACTGACTGCTATACAGATTTATATTTCTATATGTACACTTTTAAAATTACTCATATTTAATTTGGGGAGACCTATGAGCATTGTAGAATGTTGTTAAGAGACATTTTATTGTTAGGTTTCTTTGGCAGAACAGTAATATTTGTTTTTTCTCAGTTCATGGGCTATCTATTCTCAGGTTTTAGCAACCCAGGCAGAATCAGGTGTGTGTTCCATCTCAAGGAGTAGGCCTTTAAACCAGTAAGATATTAACTAGATACTCACACAACTTTGGTGCCACTTTTCCACCAACATATCATGCAGGCAGGTAACCACATTAGGTTTCCAGGTTTACAGATGAGTTCGTGTCTACCTTTCTCCTCTGTTAGAGTGCAGAGTACCTTCTAGGACCATAAACATTACTCAATAGAAGTAAAAATTCTAGTTAGAAACAAGCTTGACTTCTCTGTGTTCACTGAGTTATATAAGTGCTATCTTAAACATATCAGGACTTATCAACAGTTTATAAAGAGCAACAATAGCACTGGCAGTAGCCTGAACTGCTTGTGGGTCTGCATAGCAACACCTGACCAACAACCAGTTACATATAATCTAATCCTGGTTACTTCTGGATGTTTTAGTTGTGCTGTTTAGTTTTTTCAGTACTGTGTATATTCTAAATATAAACTTTCTGTCAGTTGTAGGCGGTAAAGACTTCCCAATCTACAGGCTGCCTCTACCTCAAATAATGCAGCCCTTTGCTGTAGAAAACTGTTTTACCTTGATGAAGCACCATCTATTAACTGTTGGTCATAATAATGCCTGTGCTACTATGTGAGCTTATTCCCTTCATTTTTCTCTCATATTCAGTATACTAAGTCTCATTTAAAGCCTTGGTAGACTGGAAGTATAGGTTTTTGCAAGGTAAAAGGTAAGATTAGTTTCACTCTATTATAGGCATTTAAGAAGTGGAAACTTCTACTTTCTTTGGAAAGTCAATTATGTCAAATGATGTTTTGCTGGGACATACAGGTAAATGGATGTCTTGCTAAAGCAAAGCAAAGGTTTTCCTGAAGCAGACACAGGGAAAGGATGTTCTGATATAGCAAATACATGAAAGGACCCATGATGAAGGAGAATAAAGATGACCCCACAGTCAGTGGTACATGAGCACTGAGTATTGGTTTGATTTGCACCATCTCTCTATTCACTAACAACACACATGTATTTGTTCACCGCACACCAACTTGTGGTAACACTACCATTGAGAGAACTGTTCATGAGGCTCCAACAGCAGCTTGTCGCTTCTACAGTATGGCCTCATGCCAGATGGCTAGCCTTCCAGTTTTTTCAGGATTGAACTACAGTTGCTGGTTCATGTCTGGTGTCTGCCTGCCAAGAGAACTGGACTACAGCTGCCTGATTGTGTGTGGTATCTGCCTGCCTAGAGGACTGGTTTGCAGTTGTTGAGAAGTATTTGGTATTTGCTACAGACTGAAATGATAAGAAAGAAGATTGAGGCTGCCCTCAAAGAACTCTTTCTGAGCAAGTCCTCTTCCCCCATATCCTAATAATTTTTCTCTTCCACTACCTCTACTGGGTGGTGGGCTAGAGAGATTGAACCCTTATTAGAAGTAGATTGCAAAATACTTAGACCTACATAAGTATCCATTTTCACTAGCATAATCTGGTAAAAAAAATAAACAAACAAACAAAAAACCAACTCTTTTCTCAACAATACTGTTGGTATCTTTGTTGAAAATCAGTTAAGAGAGTAAGGCTTCTATTTTCATTCTCAGTTCTAGTTTATTATCAATAAATCTGTCTCTATACCAGTTTGATTCTGGACTCATTACTATAATTCTACAGTATAACTTGAATTGTGAGGTGATGAAAGCCCCAGACAATCTTTTATTGTTCAGAATTGTTTGGGCTATCTTGGGATTTTTTAATTTCCATATGAAACAAAAGGTTATTTTTCAACTTCTCTAAAGAACTGTGTTGGGATTTTTATAGGAATGGCATTGCCTTTATCATGTGCTCTTGGTAGGATGGATGTTTTACAGTATTAATCCTGCTAGTCTATAATCAGGGGAAGCCTTTCCATCTGCTGCTAGCTTCAATTTCTGTCTTCACTGTCTTCAACTTTTCATTATAGACCCCTTTATTTCATTGGTTATATTTACTCCAAGATTTTTATTTACTATTTTTATTTTGATTTTTTTGTGAATGGTACTGTTCCCTTGATCTTCCAGGTATGGCTTTCATTTATATATGAAAAGCCTACTGTTGCATATATTATCAATATTAATAAGAGGTCATGCATTTGAAGGCCAGTGAGAAGGGGCAAATGAAATGGTTTGGAGGAAGAAAAGGGAAGGGAGAAACACTCTAAGTAATTTAAAATCGCAAAAATAAACCAAAAAGAAAAGCATATATTCAAAATAAAAGCATTCTTTTTTGTTTGTTAGTTTTGTATTTTACTACTTTGGTGGAAGTACTTAACTGCTATTAGAGGATTCTGGTAGGTTTAATAATCTTTTGTGTATAGAATAATATCATCTGGAAAGAAAGAAAAAGAGAGAGAGAGGGGGGGGTAAGGAAGGAAGGAATGAATAAAGGAAGGAGGGAAATTTGACTTCATTTGTTATCTGCAACCCTGCTTTACTTCTTTTATTGCTCTAAAATTGCTAGCACTAAACTGAAGAGGAAGGGGGACAACAGATACCCTTTCTTACTTGTGCTTGTAGAAGAAAGCCTTTAAATTTTATCCCATTAGAAGGATGTTAGCTGTGGGCTTCCTGTATATTGCTTTCATTACGATGAGGTATGTTCTCTGCATTCCTAGATTCTACACAGCTTTTTATCAGGAAGGAATGTTGGATTCTGTCAAGGAGATTGGGGCGAACTCCTAAAGATCCATCCACCTCTGACTCTGTCTACCTCTGCCTCCACCTATGCCTCTGTCTCCCAAAACTGGAATACATAAAGGCTTGCCCATCAAGACTTGCATTAGCTGAGTGATTTTTAATTATTTCTTTTATCTCATTTGCTGTCAGAGGTCTACTTAAGTTGTTTATTTCATAGACTTTGGTAAGCCATATATATCTAGAAACTTGTCCATTTGTTTTATAAGTTCCAGTTTGAGGGAATACAGATTTTAAAATACATCCTTATGATTTTCTGAATTTCCTCAGGCCTGCTGTAATGCTTGCCCTTTCAGGGCTAATTTTATTAATTTGAAACTTCACTCCTCTGTTTAATGTGTCTATAGTTTTTTAATCTTTTATCTTTTCAACAAGCAATCCATGTCATTGATCACTTATATTCATTTTACTTCTATTTCTTAAATTCCAGCTCCTATTTTGATTACCCCTGCACATCTATTTTTTCTTTTGACCGTTGTCTGTTCCTGATTTTGCAAGGCTTTTATACCCAATGTGTTCATTTGAGAAATCTAGCAACTTTTTTTGAAGCAAACTCTTGACTATATAAATGTTTTCATTGTGTCCCTTATATTTTGGTGTATTCTGTTGTCATTTGATTCAATTCTACAAAAGTTTTACTTTTCTTCTTGGTTTACCCTTAACCCAATATTACTCAGCAGTGTGTTCAGTTATGCGTTTGAGCACTCCCTACACTTTCTCCTCCTGCTGTTATCTAGCCTGACTCCACTGGGACCAGAGACAATGCAGGTTGTGATTTCAATTCAACTTTATTCGTTGAGTCTTGTTTTATGACCAAGTATGTGGTCATTTTTATAGAAAGAACCATGGACTGAGAATCATATGTAGTCTTTGCTGTTCACATAGAATGTTCAATAGGTATATGTAAGGCCCATTAAATTAACGATGTAATTTAAACCCACATTTCTCTGTTTAGCTTATTTCAGGATGACCTGTCTGGCTCCCATAGCCTGTTACAGTAGAGTGCACATGCAAAGATGCATGCAGTACAAATTCAAAAGCCCTCATCGTCTATCATTCTCAACACTGTTTAAGGGTCAAGGTTCCAAGTCTCTGCTGAGACTCAGGCAATCTCTGAACTGTAGCCCCTGTGCGTCTAGATTAAAAACCAGGTCACAGAATTATAACAACCACAACAAAAGCAAAAAAGTGACCTTCAGAACTGCAACTCCTTTTAGATTTGCTTACTCTCTCATGGGCTGGTTTCACACCTGATCAGTTTATCTTTCTTTGGCAGTTACCCCACAAGTCTGATATCTTCAAAATCCTGATGTCTCTAACACAAAACCAGGCTTCACCTTCACAGCCTCACACAATGGTCTCTCTAAGACTCCATGAAGAGAAACCTTGCCATATGCCTGGACTCAGAGAATGTCCATAGCCACAGAGGACTACCCCACAATCCCCTTCTGATCTTCTGGACTCTAAAGCAAGAACCAAGTGACTAAAGCTGCCAGGTTCTGAAGCTTGATGGGGCCGCAACACGGCCCCACTGAAGGAGGGCTCCATCAGTTATATTTTTATTTCGATTATATTTTCTGTTTTTGCTAGGTTCCTTCACTGCTTAAGCTTTTCAGTCCTTTTTACAGGTTGGTATCTTAGCTGGGTGGTTCTTGCCCAAAGGTCAACATTCTTTTATTCCATTTAGCATCAGGCTTGTTTTAAAACATTTTAGCTCCTTGACCACTGCACTTTGCTCCATCGCACTTTCTGGTGCTGCTTTCTCCTCAAACTATACATGTTCTACTCTGTGTCCACCGGGCTCCTTTTCATTATAGATCCACGTAAGAGTGACCACAAATTACCACACAACGAAGTCAATACTAGTGTCCCCTTAAATCTTCTCTGTTAGCACCATTAATCCAAAACTCTTCAATTTAACCTCAGGCAAACTTTTTGGACAAGGGCAGAAAGCAGCCACAGTCTTGGCCAAAATACCACAAGAATGGTCTCTAGGCCACATACTAACATTCTTCTCAGAAACTTCTTAAGCTGGGCTCTTACAGTTCAAATTGCTCTTGGTACTGGTTTCCATTTTCCTTCTAGGATAGCCCATTAAATTCCACTTAGAGTATTCAATTGCCTTCCTAATCCAAAGTCCCAAAGTCCATAATCCACCAAGAAGCAAAATGGTCAGGCCTGTCACAGAAATATAGCCCCATGGTACAAAACTCTGTCTCAGTTTCTGTTCTCTTACTGTGAAGAGACACCGTGACCAAGGCGACTCTTATGAACAGAAGCATTTAGTGTGGGACTCACTTACGATTTCAGAGGTTTACTTCACTATCATCATGGCATAAAGCATGTGTGCATTCACGACACTGGAGCAATAGCTGAGGGCCACGTCCCGACTGACAGGCACAGATACTGACCTGGCATGGGTTTTGAAACCTCAGAGACTATACAGGCAGGGACATACTTCCTCCAACAAGGCCACGCCTCCCAATCCTTGCAATCTTCTCAAACAATTCCACTCCCTGGCTACCAAGCATTCAAATATATGGGCCTAGGGGAACCACTGTCATTCAAGTAACCAGAAATGTTTAACTATAATATTATGGACATTTTTTCTGCTGTTGGCTGAAAGGATCTTCAGTAGTTATGGAGGCTACATGAACCTTGATAGTCAAATCTTAGCCTGCCGTTGGGAAATTTATCTCTATTTTACTAAAGATATTCTCTTTATCTTTGGCATAATTAACTACTCCTAGTAATATGCACATATTTCAGAGGTTAAAGCTTTTCATGGTGTCCAAAAAATTCTTGTGACCTATTCAATTTTTAAAAAAAAATTGTCATTGACCTTTACTGTATGATCCAATCATTTTAGTTTGTAGTCCACCCTGACTGTTTTCACATGATTCATTCTGGTCTGAGACTTTCCACTGAGATTTTTCACTGGCTTACTGGTTTCTCATTTCCAGCATCACTTCAATTTGAATTTACGTAAACATTTTAAACTTTATTTTCATGTCTTGGATTGACTTCCTTACTTCCCTTATCTCTGTCTTTACCCTTTTTGAATTGTTTGACTTTTTTTTTTTAATTCGTTGTAAGATGTTACACATACTTTCCGTTAGGGGCCTTACTACATGATGTCTGTTGGTTCGTGTGTTGTAGATGTGATTGTGTAGGTTGGGTGTCTTTGATTCCTACATTGAACATCTGAGAGTTTGTTGGTCGATCTCGTCTTTCTTATTCAAGCCACTTTTCTTGTCTCAGAAAGTATTTACAATGTTTATGATGGCGTTAAACACCGCAAGGTTAGAAATTTTTCCTCGTTGTCTGATATTTGGAGATATTGCCTCTGTAAAGATGTTCATTTATCTATGTATTAGTGACCTTTTCATTGCTGTGATGAGACAATATCACGAAGACACTGTGGAAGCAAAGATTCTCTTTGGTTGACAGTATAAGTAGGTTAGAACATAAGAGCATCGTGGCAGGGAGCATGGCAACAGGCATGACAAAGGAGTAGCAGCCGATAGCTCACATCCGTTTCCTAAAAATGCAGGCTTGATTCGCAGCATCCATGTGGTATCTCAGAGTCCCAAGGGATCTTCAGGCCTGAAGGCACCTGGTACACAATGTACAGAAAACAACTATACACATAGTTTATCCTCTACACATAGGATAAATTCTATAAAAATTTAAAGGAATGTATTTTTAAGTAAAAATAAATGACAACTAAAAGGGCTAACGATATCACTTATAATTGTACATCTTAAAGGAACTGTTTTCTTTTTTCTTTTCTTTACACTTTATATAGCTTACTCTTACAACATATAATTATATATTATAAAATGTATTTACTTTATACATTATACTCTACATGTCATTTACATATAATTTTATCTTAACATTTTGAGTATATAACCAAGTCTTAAGTATCAAATGATTTCCAAGAACATCTTGATGATTTTATAGTCAGATTAATAGGAAATATCTCTGGCTGCCTGTTTTCAGGAACTTCCAGTATCTCTGTCATCCTCAATTTCACTTATTCAACTGCTTCTAGAACTATATGATCCCACAGGAGCTAGCACGTGGTAATCAAGAATGGCATACCTGGCCCTGGAAAGACTGATTAAGTAGCAATACTTCAATTTAATACCTATAAAAAAGAGAAGTCATTCAAAATTTCCAGACTCAGGGTCTTCATCTTGAAAATATACATAACAGTCAGTGTACAAACTAACCTGGTAGCATAAGTAGTAATATATGCAGACACTTCAGAGCTGTGTTGGGCAAATTGTAAATACTATCTATATAGCTAGCTAGAAGCTATTATTGTATGGCTACTCCTTCTTCTGGATCCTTTCTCTTTCTTTCCTTCAGTACTGAGTTTGACGCCACTTCTATGACGTCAGAGGCATCTTAGCTCAAAGTTTCAAGCTGTTCTGGGTAAACCTTTTAGTTACCTACCATGTGCAGAGGTCTCAACTGATGACGTCTGTTGTTCCTATATTTTTAACTTTCACTTTAACAGCTATCTGAAAAGGCTATTTAGCATTTACAGAAACTTCTAATTTTCTTGATATCACTAGAATCAAAATAACATTGCTCAAACACAGAAAATGAGAAAGGCAGAATATTTAGCTTCTAAAATTTTGGTTTCTTTAAAAAACAAAGCAGTATTATACAAATGTTTTCATTTTAATCCCAGGTGTAGGGATATGCAACAGCTTTGCAGCAGCTGACTATACTTTGCTTCATGATCTAGCAGAGGCAAGAGTTTGCAGATGCAGATAGTTCCTCGGGTTTTGTACCATTTGGAATTCTGGGAATTTCTTCAGTGGGTCTATAAAGGCTAGAGCACAATAGGTCAAGTTGGTGGTTGTTCAGGGCATTGGGTACAGATTGCTACTCCTGCTCAGAGAAGAAGAAAGAAGTTAGATTTCAAGGATTTCTACCTCTCCCTCCTCTCCTTCTTTCCTTTCTGTTTAGAGATAGGAGTGAAACCTGCAGAAATAAAAGGTGGGGAAAAGAAGAGCCCACAAAGTAGCAAAGAATAGCTACAGCAAATGTTTACGTATCGATTACTAATAAAAAACAAACAAAACCACTTAACATGGTTTTCTTCAGGGGAAAATCAGTAATTTTCTGTTGAGAGTCAATCAGCAGAGTTCTACACATTTCAATATTTGGGTAAAATACTTCTTTAATACAGTATTTTCTGTAATTTGTCCATTAAGATAGTAGAAATGATAGCAACTCAGACTAATAGAACAATAAGGGAATTTACCATGGTGAATAAAAGGGGCACCAACTGACCTAAGACTGCATTTAACTTACCCAAATAACTTACGGGACAGAGCCACTTTGCTGATATAGCAAGATTACAAATACTTAAAAATTTGCAATTTGTCAAAACACAAACACATATTTCAAGACATATTCATGCTAGTAGACGTTTTGAAAATTAAGGTAATACATGTTGCATTAATATTAAAACGGCATAGGAACCTGTAACGTGATAACAGAGACTCACAATGCTAGCACACATTTACTTGGCTGTTGGCTGAATGGGCCGAGGTCATGCTGTGAGGGCACACTGGCCTGAGCTGGAGAGAAGCATTCTGTCCCAAAATTAAAAATTAAAGATAGCAGGACTCTAAATAATATACTTTATAATTTATGATGGTATGTATCTTCCCATATTTTCAAAGGTTTTCAGGTACACACAAAATAAAAGAAAATAAAAACTTATAGGAGGAAATACATAGGTATGATCTGTTTATTCTATAGGCATTCTAATAAGAACGTGAACTGAGAACTACCACAGCAAAATAAAAGTATTCATGTTACTAAAACATAGCTCTATTTAGAAATGTAAAAACACACATTGCTAAATATCATTTTAAATAATTTAAACTATTGAAATTTAATTTAAGCTATCTTAATTTGAAGTATTAAAATTTAAATGACTTAAATATTTTAGTATAGTATTCTCAATTAAATATGTCACTGAGAAATTACTGCCTAGATAAAGAATTTTTTAAAAAGCTCAACTCAGGAAGCTCATTACCATTTTGAAAAATTACTGAATAAAAGAAAGTAGGTAAAATTATTCAGAAGTACTGAGATTTAAATATAATTGCCATTACCTATAAGTAATGTATAAACACACAATGTCTAGATAATCACCTGAAATTCAGAGGACTTGAACACAAAGATGTCTACTCTGTCCTCTCTTAAGATCATGAACTTTTAATCCCAGCAGTTAGGAAGCAGAAGTAAGAAGCTCTCAGAGTTTGGGACCAGTCAGGTCTATGGACTGAATTCTAGAAGATCCAGGGCTACACAGAAAAACCCTGACTCGAAAAACCATGAAAAAGAAAAAAAAAAAAAAGAAACAAAACAAATAATGGTCATGAACAAAGAAGACATGAAAGGTTTGAAGGGTAGTGGTAAACTGCGTTATTAAACAAGGCCCAATGGTGTTTCCTGCTTCCTCTCTCAATGGGTATTATTTTCTCTTTTGCTCAAAAAGGCTATGCTTCCTTCTCATTTCTGAGTGGTAATTTCATGGAATAGAAAATTCTGGGTTGATCATTTTTTAATCACTTTGAAGGCACAGTTTTTCTATCTTTTTGCAACATAAAATGAACATTCATATTATCTGTCCATTTTTGGTTGAATTGAGATGGAAAAGTAAATCCAGTTCCTGTAACTTCTTTTTGTTTAGAAGCTGATGTTTCCAACAAATACATTTCACCACAAATGAAAAACAAATCCAATATGGGTATTAGGGTGGCAAAACAGAAACTAAAACATACTTGCTTTGTCTACATTGGCATAATATGACTCCAGTGGAAAAAGCAACATAAATTTTGGAGATGAAATAGAATTACCTCTCTTGGCCATAATTGCCAGTGTCTGGATACTGTTTTTAACCAGTGGACTATATTCACATTTAAAAAGTATATAGGTAAAAGCATGAGGGATGGATGTTACTAATTAAAATAAGATGGAAAAGAAAACAGAAAAGTCAAAGAAATGAGAAAACATTTGATTTCTGTTCATTACACAGATTAACACAGGCCATCTGATAGTGCAGTAACTTCACTTGCTCAGGAGAATTACAAGTTCAAAGTCTGCTGGGGCTACACGGAGTGAGTTCAAAGTCAGCCTGTACAGCAGAGTGAAATTGTTTCAAACAGAAAGAAAGTAGTAGATTAGGGAATAGCTCAGTGGTGGGCGCTTGCCTAGAATATACAAGCCCTAGATTAAATCCTCAGTACTAGGAAAACAAACACATACCTAGGTTATCTAAAGTGGATAATTTTCAAGGTTAACAATGGAGGGGAGTACGAAATAGTCACAAATCAGGGATAATTTTGTTAATAAGGCAAAGCAAAACAAAGCCTGTTCAACACAAAGGAGGAAAACAGTCTAAAATATTGATAAAGGACATTAAAAAAAGAAGAAAAGAAAAAATGCCCTAGAAAATCAAACCAAACAGTAAATAAATCATTAAGCTATCAAATGAAAGATGAAAACCGCCATAAATGATATTGAGCCAACTTGAAGGAATCTACAGAAGGTAAAAGGCTGATTTAGACCAGCACACATCAAAATAAATTTCAAATGATCCAAATGTTTCAATGTCAAAAATACTAAGCACCCATACAGAAAATGACACTAATAGTATAAAGCACTGTAGACCTTGCATTGGTGTACTACAGTATATCATGAAAGTGAAACATACAATTTTAAATTTTCTAGTAGCTACACACATGCTCTAATAGATGTTGGCCTCCTTCCCTGACCAAGAAGCTACCTAAAACTAATATCCACTACCAAAGGAAAAATCATTTTTCTCCAAAAGCATTTCACAGGGTATGTTAAACATACTTCAGGGCAAGCTCTACGCTTAGGAATCGCTGCTCGAATCAAAACCAACTCACCAGAATTTATGATACTTTTTGTCTCCTTTTGCTTTGTTTGAACATTTTTTATCTTATTTTTTTTTTTAATTCTTATTTTTATTTCCATTTGGGAAGAAGGAGGTTGATGAGTTTTGCTTGACCATGTAAAGTATGGCCTGACATGTTTCCTACCCCTAGAAGAGAACCAGCAAGGCATGGGCCTCCAAGAGTGCCAATAGTTGCTGTCGGCATAAATCGTGTGTGTGTGTGTGTGTGTGTGTGTGTGTGTGTGTGTGTGTGTGTGTGTGTCCTGTCAAGGTATTTGGGAATGTTCTCCCTGTTAATGTTAATGCTTCCATGATAATCAGAGATAGCACTACTTCAGGTAGATGAGAATGTGGATGGGCAAAATGGTAAATGCTGAGACCTGCAGGAATCCTTTAAGGCTGTGGGAAAGAACTCTGAAAACATGAATTCAAGAATTTATAATTTTTCAATTCAAGAATTTATAATTTTTCAACTATGCAAAATATAAGGATGCGATATGCATTGTATATTGAACTTCACAGATCTAAAAGAACAGAGGCAGCTGCACTGTGAGCCAGCTTGTCAGAAAGATACTAAGGAAGGTGATAAAGAGATTTAGGGAGTGGTGATCACAGGACAAGATCCTATGCAGCTAAATTTTTTGTGATTACAAAGGCAGGCAGATTCCTAAATTCAAGGTCAGCCTGTGACAGAAGTTTGGGTCTAGGCCCAGGCAAGGTAGGAATGGCAATTTCAGGGCAGGATCACACCCAGCTAGCATATTTTCTGTGCTTAACAAAGCAGGCAGCTCTCTGAATTGTTTTGCAATTAAAAAAAAAAAAAATGTGCTTACTGCCTCTTTCTAAGAATCAAGGTGTCATGAGGTACTGATTCATAAGATAATGAAAAGGGAACCTGGGGTAATGACTGAATTGATACATAAATAAAAAAACTTGGGCAAGGAATAAGCAAAACATAGGCTGTAAATTTATAACCCACAATTTGACTTTGAGTTGTGCTTTTGCCATTCCCAAACACCTCTTCTTCATAACCCGTCTCAAGCTGAGGCTGGTCCTTGGCAGGAAGTTGTTTATATGTTTCTTGTTTTTGTTTGTTTGTTTGTTTTTTTCCTGTTTTATTGTTGCTATTGTTTTTAAAGAGAAAGAGAGAAAAATCATAAAGTTTGTTGGGTAACAGCTGGGGAGAATCTAGAGGTATTGGGGAGTTGAAAAATATGATCAAAATATGTTTTTTCTAATAAGAAATGGAAAATAATTTTTTAAAATATATTATTTAACTCACTGTATCCTAAATACCACCATCATATAATCAGTATAAAAATAACAATAATCATTCTATCAACATAATAATTATAAGATATCTTCTATTCTTCTAATTATATCTTTTAAGGTACATTGCAGTTATAAAACATCTCAATTCTAAATGTTTAAGGTTCAAGTTTTCAGTAGACAAAAGGAGCTCTTTCCTGCCAACTTTCCTATACAGTGACACATACAAAGCACCAGAAACGCCTGGAATGAGGCCATGTCATTCAGTACTTAGAAACCCACTTTGGGGCCTGTTTTTCACTCATGTAGGAGATAAAACAGAAGCAAAGAACAATGAAAAGCAACCTGTTTGAGTAACAAAACTATTTTCTACATGAGAAGCCATGGATTCAAGTCTTGTCCAAAAGCTACTAGTGGGTCACTTGGAAAAATCACAACTTTCTGAAAATAATCTATAAGGATTCTTAATGCTTTGAATTATTATCAGCATCAAATGATATCATAGAGATATTCAGAGTGAGTTAGGTACAGTAGCCTATGACAACTTATATGAAAAGCACTATCCCTATGATCTTGAAAATACCATCTTTTAGATTACTGTCTGTTACCAGTCTGTTCTCTACTTCTAGACATGCAGTTGAAGCTCTGTCATATGTTAGTCCATACTCTAATCCTAGAATACGGACATTTTGACATATAAAATTTGTGTTCAATACCTTGTACATTTCAGCTCCCTTCAAATCAGAGGCTCTGACCCACACCTTGACAAGAAAAGCCTTATTTGCTTTGGAGCATATAGTCTTAAAGAGCAAACTACAATTTCAGAGTCAGGAACTAGTAATAAAGGAATCCAGAAAATGAATGCAATCAGAGGAGATATTTTATCCAAAAAATACCTTGTTATTTAAATATTCAAAACAGATATTTTGAACATGAAAATTAGAATAACAGAAACATAAACATAGGCCTTCAGACTACTTTCAAATAGCCAGAGAACATGAGTTAAAATCAGAGCCTACTAAGTTAAAGTCACATTAGAAGCAATCACTTTTTTATAGTTTTTGTTCAAACGGGATGGGGAAGATTGCTATGTAACTTCTGAGTAAAATAATCTTCTCGTTTTCAGATAAAACAAAATATTCTTGGGGCTGGGGATTTAGCTCAGTGGTAGAGCGCTTGCCTAGCAAGCGTAAGGCCCTGGGTTTGGTCCCCAGCTCTGGAAAAAAAAAAACAAAACAAAACAAAACAAAACAAAACAAAAAAAACCAAAAATATTCTTTTGTTGATAACATGGTGCAAAGAATATAAAATAAAAATCTTACTTTGGTTTCTGTCTACCATTTAAAAGTGGCCTGGGCTTGAATAAACAATTTTCCTTGATAGCTTTCCACTTGTTAGCTGATTACAGTTAGGTTTTGCTGACTCGGGTTGTAAGAAATTCACTAATACTGTAGTTAGTAGTGCCATACATGAATAACTCACCCCCAGATATCTATTTTTGAAGGTTTTTTTCATCAGCTTATGGTACTATTGGGGAAATGCTGGAACCTTAGTGGAACGAAGTTGGTAAATGGGGGAATACCAGTGTACTGGATACCAGGATGCTATACTTTTTCTCGTTTCTTTGCTTCCTGCTTGAGGTGAACAGTCTCCTTAGTCAGGTGCTCTACCAAGACAAACACTGAACACATGGCCCAAAGCAACAGACCAATGGTCACAGACTGAAAGGATTCAAAAGTGTGAGCTAAAATAATCCTTTCCTCCTTACAGACTCAGGTAAGTCTCTTTGGTATCTTACCAGTGATTGAAAAGATATCACAAGTATAAAATGATTGAGAGTGATAAGAGTACTATTATTACCAGACTTCCTAGCAAGAACTACAAATGGTATACTGGAACTCCTTAATAAGATATTGGTGGCATGCATTTTTAGTATAAATTACCCCTCTTATAAAATGCATGGTTTCACTATAAAGTTATACACATACTATCACAAAGCCTCGATATTCTGTCTGACCTTGATTTTCTAATGTAAGTTAAAATACATTTTACCAAAACATACTGCAGAAAACAATTAAGCAGAATGTTTCTAAAGGCAGCTAACAGGAGAAACACAGCTAGCTCTGTGCTGTGTGGCTCTGTGCGAGAGGACCCTGGATTTCAACATCTTCCTAAAGTAGAGGCAGACAAGAGCATGCTAATGAAGAGTTGCAAACAGCCTCAGACCCACAAGACAGGAACCACCTTCAGAACTCAGCTCACACAGCCAAACAAAAGCCACTTACTTTCTCACACCTACCTCTTAGACAAGTACTGAATTTTAAGGGTAAGAACCTCAGTGCCTTTGCTGGGATTTACACACAGGTGTAATTGGGTGCTGGGGTGGGATGGCTTACTCTGCTTGCATTATGTGCTTAAAAATAATTTGGACAAAGAAGAAAATTAATTTCTGAAGAACTTCTTATTCACAAAATTGAATTCCCAGTGTCTGCATAGAGGACCATGTAGTTTTGCGTATTGCTCAGTGGATTTATTCCTGTAAAAATAAAAACACCTGAAGGAACAGGGAAGCGATATAAAGACAGTCTTTCAAACACAAGTAACTCACAATAGAGCAAGTAAGAGCCCCTTAAGGAAAATCGGTGTTGTATCAGCTGCCTCTTCTATCAGTTTTAATTCTTTTAAGAAGGGAGGAGATAAATGATTTAGTTGATGTTTTGTTCCACAATGATGACATTTTAAATGAAAACCATGTTTTGAGGAAAGTGCTTCTAAGAACACAATGAAACCTTTCTGATGTGCTAAAATGGTTCATTAAAGTCAGCCAGGCAAATAATCTTTGTGTCTTTTAAAATATTATTTCTAAAAATCACTTCTAATCTTAAGAGAGAATTAAGGTAGAGATTTGCCTAGAGATAGGCTACATACAAACAGGCTACGATGGTAAATGTTCAATGTGTATTTCTTCAAAATAAACAGTAAAGATGTTGTGATGGTAATAAAGTTAGACGTGAAGTTTTCGAGGTGTTTTACATCACATAGTTACCGCACTTAGATCTGGGTAGGTTTCATTCATCTGGGGTTTAACCAAGTAGACATTCTTCCCATTTAAAAACAGGGGAGGGAGGACAACTAACTATTCTTGTTAAGGGTGAGTTAGGTTTAGGTATGATGTTATAGAACCTATTATGCAATGACCAGGATGAATTCATTTTGGTGCTGCATATTAGTTTTCCTAGTTGAAACAAAAAGCTAGTTCCAGCATGACGTGTTTGATTAGTGATGACAATACAATGTAAGATATTTAGACGTGAGAAAATTGCCTTCCATTCAACAGAAAATGATCTATTTGATATTAAAGCACAAAAGTACAGTGATGTACTGAGTGGAACATAGGGGAACCCTAACTAAATTACAAGGAAATTTCCATAACAGTCACCAGCAATGCTGATCTAATAACAGCTTCCTGTCATGAACTATATTTATCACACATTGCCTCTCTAACATGACATTCTAGTTAATGATTTTGAGATCCATATTTTAATCAGATTATACTCAAGGAAACTGAAAGGTATCTGTTTGGCCCATAACTTTAGCTTCTGTTTCTTATTTAGTCATAAGATTATTATTGCTGGACTCTTTATAAACATATTTGCTAGGAATGCAACAGGAGTACAGCTTATGTTGTGAGGTCAGAAAAACTGTGCACAAGTGGTGTTCATAATCTATGCATAAACTTCACTGTACAAACATTTAATAAATTAAAGACAACTAATGAAAAAATGTATTTCTCCCATGGTATTAAGCAGCTAAGAATATAATTTATTTTTAGATTCAAGAATACTTTCTACTGAAATGTAAGTAAAGAAATATATCTAATAAAATTTTTAAAAAAAGAATACTTTCTAACAAACGAAGTGACTACATTACACAGGGTTATCTAGGGAAGTAGAGCTCTTATGTAATGAATATATATTCATATACATATAGAAAGGGTAGTTATTAAAGGCTTACAGGCTGTTGTCCAGCTAATCCAATAACGACTGAACAAAAGAGTCAAACATTCAGTAGTTGTTCAGTCCACAAGGTTAGCTATCTGGGCTGCTCATCAGAATATGCCAGAATCTGGAAGCAGCAGGCTCTAATGCCAAAGAAGGAATGGACTGGATAGTGAGAGCAGGCAGAAAGAGAACTTCCTCTTCCATGCCCCTTATATAGGCTGCCGGCAGAAGTCGTGCCCAGATTAAAGAAGGGCCTGCCCAACTCAAAAGGTCTTGATTACAAGTGGGTCTTGTTTCTTTTCATAAAGAAAAAGAAATCCCTCACAGGAATACAGAGGTGCTTGGGTTTTAGTTAATTACACATGTAGTAAAGTTGACAGTCAAGAATATCATCATCCCCTGAGAGGCTCTGCCAGTGCCTGACCAATACTGATGCAGATGCACACAGACTGAGCACAAAAACCCCAATGGAGGAGTTAGGGAAAGGACAGAAGGAGCTGAAGGGCTTTGTAACACTATAGGAAGAACAGCAGTATCAACTAACCAGACCCCCAGAGCTCCCAGGGACTAAACCACCAACCAAAGAGCATACATGGAGGGACCCATGGCTTCAGCTGTATTTGTAGCAGAGGATGGCCTTGTAGGAAGGACATCAATGAAAAGGGAGCCCCTTGGTCCTGTGGAGGCTTGATAACTCAGGGTAGGGAATGCTAGGGCATTGAGGCAGGAGTAGGTTGGTGGGGCACCCTATAGAAGCAGGGGGAAGGAAGGAAGGGATAGGAGGTTTGTGGAGGGGAAACTGAGTCGGGAGGTAACATTTGAAATGTAAATAACTAAAATAACCAATAAAAGAAAGAGTGTTATCACAGTAACCAAGAAAATATTCAAAGTTGTTCCAATATTACTTCTTCTCAAATATATTTACAGAAAACCCAAATCACTAAAATTTAATGTAATGTTTGTAAATGTGAATCACTGGAAAAAAGTTGTGTTTGCAAAAACTGACTGACCCAATAAATGAGGGATGAAGAGAGGTTGGAACCTTGCAAGTCTAAGGCCCAACTATAATTTAACTTGGGTTGGCTTAGCCCCTTAAATAGTAATCCCATGACTACCTCCTGTGATTGACAGGGACACACTTTCATTATCTTAGCAGACCACTGGCTTCTACAGACTCAGACTCTAAGAGTCATCAGATGACACGTGAGGCGTGCAGCAGAGCCTCCACCATCTTGGTGACGGCCTCCTTTGCAGGGCTAAAGCTGCGCATCTGTTTCTGACAATGGCTTTTTAAAATGCCTTCACTTATATGACTTTCTTTGTTCTGCTTCTATCAAACAAAACAAAACAAAACAAAACAAAAAAACAAATAAAAAAAAAACCCTTCACAAAAATGCTTCTTGATTCAATCATTATGCTTGGGGTGACCAAAATGTATATTCTCAGGCCACAGTTACTCATACTTTGCTCCAAAATAAATCAAGACTTTTATTCCTTTGAGGTGAGAACTGTTTGTTTGATGGCATGTTCTAAAGATTAGTTCACCTATACAACAATACTTTTAATAGCTATGTGATATCTGTGTCATTATTGTAAAACCATTTATCAGTACACACACCAAACTGAGCATGAGAAAAGGTAGGGAAGCAAATATCACTTTTTTCAGACTGAAGAAAATTCCTATCTAGAGAAAGATTTCCATGGCAGATAATGTAATAGCAACCCGATAGCGTCAAACTAAGCTTAGGTAAGGCCATTTTGAAGATAGATTTATTGTTTAAATTGAATATTATCAAACGAAATACAGATAAAATTAAAGTAATACTGTCCTTAAATAGGCAAGCATCCACCACAAATAAAACAAATTCTTAGAATTATACATAATGCACACAACATGTAAAACCACATTAGAGTAGATGCAGTAATGTATATTTCATACACAGTTTACCATAACTTCTATAGAAACTCCTGGCACTTAAAAGCCTCACCAGTCTACTACCTATACAGCATGAATGACGAAGCACTGGACAGGCACTAAAAGGTAATCAAAGGAACTGAACAATCCAAAGCTATTTTGTCAGGTACATTTTTATGAGCATAACCTTCAATATATACAGAGAATAGGAAATCTTTGACACTATCATCAACAACAGTTAACAAGATTTCTACTGAATCCTTCTTATAAGCACTATTAACACTAGATCTGAGTCCTAAATGTCTACAAAAAATAAAAAATCCCTGTTCATAGTGAAATTCATCTTAGTATTGCTGACCTATGAATAAGTTCAGTCTACATTTTTAATATTGATAAAATATTTTAATAACAATTTATAGGTTAGGCATCAGATAAGCACATAGTATGCCTTTAAATTTTCAATGACTCAACATTTGAAATCCTTGTAAGATTCATCTATTTGTGGCATCATATAGGTCTGTCTCCCCATCTGTATGTTTTTCATGAAGACTAGTACTGATCAATGTTTCCTTTTTCCCCTCACATTAGCAGCTTTTCATAGGCCCATTACTTGCCATTTTGTACTACTTTTTGGTCATCTTTTTTGATCATGTTTTAATACAAGTGTTCTTTTGTTGGAGAACAAGGAGATAAGTAATCAATGTGTGTAATTTAATTCCAATTAAATTTCATAATGTACAGTTGGGAAATTAATATCATTAAAATGTATTATTATCACAGTAAAAACTACACTGTCAGCATAAGACTAAAATATAAAACTATTTTCTTTTTTTTTTTTTTTTTTATGTTTTTTTTTTTTTTTTTTTTTTTATTAACAGCATAAGACTAAAATTCATAAAACTATTTTCTACTAGGATATTCATTGCTTCAGAGTCCAGGGTCAGCCCATATAGTCTTTAGTGTAGTGGCTTAGTCCCTGGAAGCTCTGGTTTACTTGGCATTATAAAACTATTTTCTAAGTACAGTATATACATAGTTATTTCAAATCCTTGGTTTCATATCCCAAAAGTAAGTTGCTTCCACTGCAGGACCAGACTTGTTCAAGAACTTACATCTTGCATGTGTGGACATCTTGAAGTACGCTTTTTAAACAGGATATCCTGACAACACCTCCCAACCCCCAGTTGACTTGGTAGCCTGACTTCAGTACAAGCTCATCTGGTTTGACTAAAATCACTGCATTATTTGGCAGTGGTTTCTTCTACGTGGTGCTTGGAGCTCATTGAAGCTCAAACAGCACAGGAAATGCAAATCATGCAAACCACCCTCATGATGGCAACGTACAGTGGCGTGATTGAACGGCAGTACGCACGGCTCGTGGGCCAACCACATGAAAGGAGCCATTTAAAGACCAGATGAGCGAAAGCTGGGATAAGTTAGAGAGTATGTGCAAGCTTCAAAGCTGGGAGAATAGCATCCTTATTTAAAATAGAAGACTTTTTATTATTACTTTTTATTAATAACACCTGTGCAAGTAAGTACTTTACATTGGAGGAAGTGATGGAGGTGGATTAAGCTGAACATACATTATACAGAATTTTTACATGGGACAACATTTCTTTCCTCACATCCAGGTATGGCACACGAGTGGAACACTTTTCATGTATTTTTTCACAGGATTTTATAAGATTGTTAGCAATTATTGGAAAGACTTCATTTAGACAGCTTTTAAGAAAAACATCTCTCACTGTGCTACAGTAATAATAGCTAAAATGTCAAATACACCACATGTTAATAAAATTAATTCCTCCAACAAAATCTAAGGAGTGATGATACACTTAGGAGTTCTTCAACAAAGTCCTTAGGAGCACCACAGAATTTTCTCATAAAGGCTGTTTTTGAATGAAACTGACTAGAGCAGGAAAAAATGGTTCAGAAAGTTTTTACTTTCTTTGATGGTAATGGCTATTTTTCTAGCTTCTAGAAATATCAAAAATATCATCATTAAGAAACTATATCTAAATAATTAAAAAGAATATTCAACTTTATGTTTGCTTGCGGTTTTAAATTATTTTCCAGAGATTTTTAAATATATGTTATTTCATTTGAATACAAGCTTGAATGCTCCAGGAACTTCTGCTCCCTAACCGCAAATGCTTACATCTAGGATGTTAAGAAAATGCGGAAGTTATATGGTTATGTATCATGGACACCTGGGGAAGGATATATGACACAGTGGTTAGTTAGAATACTTACTGTGCTCTTGGAGAGCCTAAGACTGAGTCCTAGTCTACAGGGCCATTGAAAACAACTGTAATTCCTGTTCCACGTTCTTACATGGTACACAATACTCATACACATAAAATGCATTTTTACATGGGGAAAAAGCTACTGTTTGTGTCTAGGATGAGAAAATACCCCTTGGATTACTGAATAAGATACGGGACTGAAAAGCTCTTCCTTAACAGTATCCCTTTTCCTTACCCCATATGTTCACTTGAAAGTAAAGTGATGTAATCTATGAGAAAAGTGTGTGGTTCTGGACAAATATAAAGAAGTACAAAACAGAGCATGGTTCTGCACACCTCTTCTTCCAGCCATCTGAGCATAGCCATGCTGTGCCCACATGGAGAAGGGGGTGGAAAAGACAGGATCTAATAAGGTGCTGGGGAAAGGAAAGAGAGGTGTACAAATGGAGCCCATGTGACACAGCAGTGTGCCACTTTCTTAGGATTCCTGGATACTTTATCTCACTTGGTTTAAGTTCACCTTCACATAACACCAAAAGTGTAGATAATATTAACCCATTTAAAGTAACAAAAAACCTAGGATTCAGAAACCTTAATAATTACCACAAATCTAATTGCTAATTAATGTCATTACTAAGAGTAAGTTAGGATACGAGTAAATCTATTTTCATACTATTTCATAATCACTGAAAGGGGTCTGGGCGACACTCAGTGGTCATTTTAAAAGCAAACAGGTATGAATCCCCTAAAGTACAATTGGATGGTTCTCTTGACTATTCCATCTGGCACACTAAAAAGACAGAGGTTACTTTTGAATTAGTAAAACCTACTATGCCCACATTTTACTAAATTTATTCTAACAATCTAACCTGTTTGGAAATCAGAGAGAATACAGGCCCAAGAGTGAACATTTGAAACTTTTACTATTTGGGTGGCCAAGAACATAAGAATAGATAGTCCAGGGACTGAGGGAAAAATCAAATACAACCAACTGTTCTGCTAAAGGAAAATAATAATGAAATGGCTCTTGTCAGGAATAAATATGAACAAAATATGTAAATATAGACAAAATCAATCAATAATGAATTTGAAGATTTTTCTTTGAGAATTAAAATATTTGTTCCTATTACTTAAATACAGTAAAAAGTATATCAACTTATAAATAAATTATAAATTAAAAACTCATCAATTATGTTTTTTGTACTGACTGAGAGGTTTCAGTATTTAGAAAATAAATCCAGGTGTGAAAATAAAACAAATTTTAAAAAATAAAATTGGCTACTTTCTGGATGCAAATATGAAGAGGCAGTTTCATACTTTCTAGTAGTCAGCTTTTTTATTTCTCCAAGTCAGGAAGAGATTTGTAAAGTACAGCCCATAATAAGAAAGGGTCCCTTGCTTCATTTTTGTTTTACTTTTAGTTAGTTTGTGTTATAAGAAAAATTTACAGACTGATCATTTATCATTTTTATCATGAGGTAAGGCTACAGACGTATACAGAGAGTTGTGGAAAGAGCACACAGATTGATCGATCTGCTCAAATGGCACACAGCCTGCCTGTGTTTGCCAGGACAGTACTAAGGCAACAGGTGAAAGTCAGTGTTGAGAAAAGTCAATGGTTTTCAGAGGCTTTGAGACATTGGTTAACTAGAAGCTTGAAAAGCTATCAATAACTGAAGCCATGAAAAGCCTAGAGAACAGACTGTGTTCAAAGGTATTCCCCACTTTCTCTTTTATGAAATGATCCACTTCTTGAGGTTTTTGCAGGGTGATAAATATGGATCTATCTACATATAGACATCCAGTTACACCAGCACCATTTGTTGATTATGCTTTCTTTTTCCAATTATATAATTTTGACTTCTTTATCAAAAAACAAGTGTCCGTAGGTATGTGGGATTTCTTCTCAGTCTTAAATTCGATGGCATTGATCAACCCGCAGGTTTCTGTACAAATACAATGCAGTTTTTATCACTATCATTCTGTCCTCGAGGTCAGGATAGTGATTCCTCCTGAAGTTCTTTTATTATTCAGGATTGTTTTGGCTATCCTGGATTTATTATTTTTCATATTAAATTGGTAAATGCTCTTTCAAGTTCTATAAAAAATGTTGAAACTTTTATGGAATTGCAATGAATCTGTAGACGGCTTTTGGTAAGGTGGCCGTCTTCACTATGTTAGTCCTACCTATCCATGAGCAGGGGAGAACTTTCCATCTTCTTATATCTTCTTCAATTTCTTTCTCCAGGAACTTGAAGTTCTTGTCATACAGATCTTTCACTTGCTGGGTTAGAGTCACACCAAGGCATTTATATTATTCATATCTATTATAAAGAGTGTTGTTCCCTAATTTGGTTCTTGGCCAGTTTATCATTTGTATAAAGGAGAGCTACTGATGTCCTTGAGTTAATCTTGTACCCAGTCACTTTGCTGAAGGGGTTTATCAGGTGTAGGAGTTCTCTGGTAGAATTTTTGTGTTTGATTATGCATACTATCATATCATCCAAAAATAGTCATACTTTGACTTCCTTTCAAATTTGTATTCCATTGATCTAATTTAGTTTTCTTATGGCCTAGCTAGAGCTTCAAGTGCCATGTTGAATAGATAGGGAGAGAGCAGGCAGCCTTGAACACATTGGTATGGGAAACAATTTCCTGAACAGAACACCAATAGCTCAGGCTCTAAGATCAACAATTTATAAATGGGAACTCGTGAAACTGGAAAGCTTCTGTAAGGCGAAAACACTGTCAATAAAACAAAATGGCAGTCTATAGAATAGAAAAGAATCTTCACCAACCCTACATCTGAAAAAGCCCTAATATCCAAAATTTAAAAAGAACTCCAATTTAAACGAATCCAATTTAAAAACTGGGCACAAAGCTGAAGAAAGAATTCTCAAAAGAGGAATCTTGAATGGCCCAGAAGCACTTAAAGAAATGTTCAAAGTCCTTAGTCAGCATGAAATGCAAATAAAAACAATTCTAAAGCTCCATCTTAGCCATCAGAATGGCTACAACCAAAAACTCAAAAGACAGCACATTTTGGCAAAAATGAGGGGCAAGAGAAACAATAATGGATTCAAAATGAAAACTAGAAATGTCCATGTAACAGCAAACTATTTCATAGATTTGTAATGGTTTTCCTTATATTTGATTTTGAATGAGTTATTCCTCTTCAAATGTCATTAACAAATTCTAACTGTCCCATTGCTAGATTGTATCTGTTACCCTTGATATTTGGGCTTCTTACCTGCATTCAAGGCAGGAGAGCACCACTAAAAAATTAATCTCTCCTTACATTTGTCCTGAATTATGTTATATTATTCCATTATTTCTTTGTAGTGTCTCACTGATTCTTTCTGACGTATCCTAGATGTTGTTAAATATGCTAACATTAACTAACTTTACAGATTTCAATTCTAAACAAAGAGGACCCACACAATCACCTCAAGCTTTCAACAGTTCCACCTCATTCTCTTCAACTGTGAAATGACAGTTTGATTAGTAGTTTACAGTTCTAAGTGATAGCACAGGTTAAGTTTGTATTCTAATGGAAAAATGGTTAACATTTTCCCCTATCTCTCAGAAGACACTTAGCTATGAGATTCTCATGCAGTCACTTTTTGTGCTAATCAACGAAACACCAAGCACCGGACAGCAGATATACAGACTTCAGTGACGTAGCTACAACCTGATGACTCCCAAGAATTGGAGAAGCTGCAAAGAGGCAGGACAGAATTCTATCTAAGAGCTTTGGACAAGAGTTTTTATCCCACAGACACATGACTTTGGAAGTCTAGAAGCCACTTTTATGACACACTAATCTCTCCTAATATGGATCTTTGGGTTAATAATTTACATAATCACAATACAGATGGTTGGTCAAATTATTAAGAAAATGTCAGGTACTCTTAGTAAAGCCAAAAGATGGGCAAAAGGCAATTCTATTAATATTGAAACATTTATAACACTGAAAAGTTATGTTTTTAAAGAAGGAACAAACCGCAGAATTAACCAGTGACTACTCATTAACTCTGCGTCCCAAGCATTCCATCAAAATGGGGTTTACAGAGGAATCTCCCCTGCAATAATCCAAAGAAAGTCAATGGCATTCAACAATACACAACTAGAGGTCACTGAATAACCAAATACTACAAAATCAAACTTCACTGACATTTTTAAATCACTCAGTAAAGACATAAATATAAATAAAACAGTATTCCTGTGCTCTTAGTCACTAACTGTGAAAATTTACTAATAAAAATCATTCTGGATACGACCTCTGGGTTCCCATAGATGAGGGCCCAGGAGCAGCGGGTCCGCTGCGTATGAGACTACGCTGGAATCTGAAGGGACCGACCGGATAAAGAGTTCTCTGCACCCAAATCCCGTGGGAGGGAGAGCTAAACCTTCAGAGAGGCAGACACACCTGGGAAACCAGAAGAGACTGCACTCTGCACACATCTCTGACTCCAGAGGAAACACCAAACGCCAACTGGGACTATGGTGCACGGGGGGCTCCTGGAAAGGTCAGCCCAGGTCCTCCTGGTTGCTACCCCCACGGAGAGCTCATAAGCAACAACCCACGAGCAAACTTGAGCCTTAGGACCACAGGTAAGACCAAATTTTCTGCTCCAAGCAACCTGCCTGGTGAACTCAGGGCACAGGTACACATGAACAGCTGAAGACCTGTAGATAGGAAAAACTACAGGCCCGAAAGCAGAAGACTCTGTTCCCATAACTGGCTGAAAGAAAACAGGAAAACAGTTCTACAGCACTCCTGACACACAGGCTTATAGGACAGTCTAGCCACTGTCAGAAAGAGCAGAACAAGGTAATACTAGAGATAATCTGATGGTGTGAGGCAAGCACAGGACACCAAGCAACAGAAACCAAGACTACATGGCATCATCAGAGCCCAATTCTCCCACCAAAGCAAACATGGAATATCCAAACACACCAGAAAAGCAAGATCTAGTTTCAAAATCATATTTGATCATGATGCTGGAGGACTTCAAGAAAGACATGAAGAACTCCCTTAGAGAAATGCAGGAAACCATAAATAAACAAGTAGAAGCCTACAGAGAGGAATCACAAGAATCACTGAAAGAATTCCAGGAAAACACAATCAAACAGTTGAAGGAATTAAAAATGGAAATAAAAGCAATCAAGAAAGAACACATGGAAACAACCCTGGATATAGAAAGCCAAAGGAAGAGACAAGGAGCCGTAGATACAAGCATCACCAACAGAATACAAGAGATGGAAGAGAGAATCTCAGGAGCAGAAGATTCCATAGAAATCATCGACTCAAAAGTCAAAGATAATATAAAGAGGAAAAAGCTACTGTTCCAAAACTTACAGGAAATCCAGGACTCAATGAGAAGATCAAGCCTAAGGATAATAGGTATAAAAGAGAATGAAGACTCCCAGTTCAAAGGACCAGTAAATATCTTCAACAAAATCATGGAAGAAAACTTCCCTAACCTAAAGAAAGAGATGCCCATAAGCATACAAGAAGCCTACAGAACTCCAAATAGATTGGACCAGAAAAGAAACACCTCCCGTCACATAATAGTCAAAACACCAAATGCACAAAATAAAGAATATTAAAAGCAGTAAGGGAAAAGGTCAAGTAACATATAAAGGCAGACCTATCAGAATCACACCAGACTTTTCGCCAGAGACTATGAAAGCCAGAAGATCCTGGACAGATGTCATACAGACCCTAAGAGAACACAAATGCCAGACCAGGTTACTGTATCCTGCAAAACTCTCAATCAACATAGATGGAGAAACCAAGATATTCCATGACAAAACCAAATATACACAATATCTTTCTACAAATCCAGCACTACAAAGGATAATAAATGGTAAAGCCCAACATAAGGAGGCAAGCTATACCCTAGAAGAAGCAAGAAACTAATCATCTTGGCAACAAAACAAAGAGAAGAAAAGCACACAAACATAACCTCACATCCAAATATGAATATAACAGGAAGCAATAATCACTATTCCTTAATATCTCTCAACATCGATGGTCTCAACTCCCCAATAAAAAGACATAGATTAAAAAACTAGATACACAACGAGGACCCTGCATTCTGCTGCCTACAGGAAACACACCTCAAAGACAAAGACAGACACTACCTCAGAGTGAAAGGCTGGAAAACAACTTTCCAAGCAAATGGTCGGATGAAGCAAGCTGCAGTAGCCATTCTAATATCAAATAAAATCAATTTTCAAGTAAAAGTCATCAAAAAAGATAAGGAAGGACACTTCATATCCATCAAAGGAAAAATCCACCAAGATGAACTCTCAATCCTAAATATCGATGCCCCAAATACAAGGGCACCTACATACGTAAAAGAAACCTTACTAAAGCTCAAAACACACATTGCGCCTCATACAATAATAGCGGGAGATTTCAACACCCCACTCTCATCAATGGACAGATCATGGAAACAGAAATTAAACAGAGATGTAAACACACTATGAGAAGTCATGAACCAAATGGACTTGACAGATATTTATAGAACATTCTATCCTAAAGCAAAAGGATATACATTCTTCTCAGCTCCTCATGGTACTTTCTCCAAAATTAACCATATAATTGGTCAAAAAACGGGCCTCAACAGGTACAGAAAGATAGAAATAATCCCATGCTTGCTATCAGACCACCACGGACTAAAGCTGGTTTTCAATAACAATAAGGGAAGAATGCCCACATATACGTGGAAATTGAACAATGCTCTACTCAATGATAACCTGGTCAAGGAAGAAATAAAGAAAGAAATTAAAGACTTCTTCGAATTTAATGAAAATGAAGGTACAACATACCCAAACTTATGGGACACAATGAAAACTGTGCTAAGAGGAAAATTCATAGCTCTGAGTGCCTGCAGAAAGAAACAGGAGAGAGCATATGTCAGCAGCTTGACAGCACACCTAAAAGCTCTAGAACAAAAAGAAGCAAATACACCCAGGAGGAGTAGAAGACAGGAAATAATCAAACTCAGAGCTGAAATCAGCCAAGTAGAAACAAAAAGGACCATAGAAAGAATCAACAGAACCAAAAGTTGGTTCTTTGAGAAAATCAACAAGATAGATAAACCCTTAGCCAGACTAACAAGAGGACACAGAGAGTGTTTCCAAATTAACAAAATCAGAAATGAAAAGGGAGACATAACTACAGATTCAGAGGAAATTCAAAAAATCATCAGATCTTACTATAAAAGCCTATATTCAACAAAACTTGAAAATCTGCAGGAAATGGACAATTTCCTAGACAGATACCAGGTACCAAAGTTAAATCAGGAACAGATAAACCAGTTAAACAACCCCATAACTCCTAAGGATATAGAAGCAGTCATTAAAGGTCTCCCAACCAAAAACAGCCCAGGTCCAGACGGGTTTAGTGCAGAATTCTATCAGACCTTCATAGAAGACCTCATACCAATACTATCCAAACTATTCCACAAAATTGAAACAGATGGAGCACTACCGAATTCCTTCTATGAAGCCACAATTACTCTTATACCTAAACCACACAAAGACCCAACAAAGAAAGAGAACTTCAGACCAATTTACCTTATGAATATCGACGCAAAAATACTCAATAAAATTCTGGCAAACTGAATCCAAGAGCACATCAAAACAATCATCCACCATGATCAAGTAGGCTTCATCCCAGGCATGCAGGGATGGTTTGATATACGTAAAACCATCAACGAGATCCATTATATAAACAAACTAAAAGAACAAAACGACATGATCATTTCATTAGACGCTGAGAAAGCATTTGACAAAATTCAACACCCCTTCATGATAAAAGTCCTGGAAAGAATAGGAATTCAAGGCCCATACCTAAAGATAGTAAAAGCCATATACAGCAAACCAGTTGCTAACATTAAACTAAATGGAGAGAAATTGAAGAAATCCCACTAAAATCAGGGACTAGACAAGGCTGCCCACTCTCTCCCTACTTATTCAATATAGTTCTTGAAATTCTAGCCAGAGCAATCAGACAACAAAAGGAGGTCAAGGGGATACAGATCGGAAAAGAAGAAGTCAAAATATCACTATTTGCAGATGATATGATAGTATATTTAAGGGATCCCAAAAGTTCCACCAGAGAACTACTAAAGCTGATAAACAATTTCAGCAAAGTGGCTGGTATAAAATTAACTCAAATAAATCAGTAGCCTTCCTCTACACAAAAGAGAAACAAGCCAAGAAAGAAATTAGGGAAACGACACCCTTCATAATAGACCCAAATAATATAAAGTACCTCAGTGTGACTTTAACCAAGCAAGTAAACGATCTGTACAATAAGAACTTCAAGACTCTGAAGAAAGAAATTGAAGAAGACCTCAGAAGATGGAAAGATCTCCCATGCTCATGGATTGGCAGGATTAATATAGTAAAAATGGCCATTTTACCAAAAGCAATCTACAGATTCAATGCAATCCCCATCAAAATACCAATCCAATTCTTCAAAGAGTTAGACAGAAAAATTTGCAAATTCATCTGGAATAACAAAAAACCCAGGATAGCTAAAACTATCCTCAACAATAAAAGGACTTCAGGGGGAATCACTATCCCTGAACTCAAGCAGTATTAAAGAGCAATAGTGATAAAAACTGCATGGTATTGGTACAGAGACAGACAGATAGACCAATGGAACAGAATTGAAGAACCAGAAATGAACCCACACACCTATGGGCACTTGATTTTTGACAAAGGACCCAAAACCATCCAATGGAAAAAAGATAGCATTTTCAGCAAATGGTGCTGGTTCAACTGGAGGTCAACATGTAGAAGAATGCAGATCGACCCATGCTTATCACCCTGTACAAAGCTTAAGTCCAAGTGGATCAAGGACCTCCACATCAAACCAGATACACGCAAACTAACAGAAGAAAGACTAGGGCAGCATCTGGAACACATGGGCACTGGAAAAATTTCCTGAACAAAACACCAGTGGCTTATGCTCTAAGATCAAGAATCGACAAATGGGATCTCATAAAACTGCAAAGCTTTTGTAAGGCAAGGTGAGGACAAAACGGCAACCAACTGATTGGGAAAAGATCTTTACCAATCCTACAACAGATAGAGGCCTTATATCCAAAATATACAAAGAACTCACGAAGCTAGACTCCAGAGAGCCAAATAACCCTATTAAAAAATGGGGTTCAGAGCTAAACAAACAATTCACAGCTGAGGAATGCCGAATGGCTGAGAAACACCTAAACAAATGTTCAACATCTTTAGTCATAAGGGAAATGCAAATCAAAACAACCCTGAGATTTCACCTCACACCAGTCAGAATGGCTAAGATCAAAAACTCAGGTGACAGCAGATGCTGGCGAGGATGTAGAGAAAGAGGAACACTCCTCCATTGTTGGTGGGAATGCAGACTGGTAAAATCATTCTGGAAATCAGTCTGGAGGTTCCTCAGAAAATTGGACATTGAACTACCTGAGGATCCAGCTATACCTCCCTTGGGCATATACCCAAAAGATGCCACAACATATAAAAAAGACACGTGCTCCACTATGTTCATAGCAGCCTTATTTATAATAGCCAGAAGCTGGAAAGAACCCAGATGCGCTTCAAAAGAAGAATGGATACAGAAAATATGGTACATCTACACAGTGGAATATTACTCAGCTATCAAAAACAATGCCTTTATGAAATTCATAGTCAAATGGTTGGAACTGGAAAATATAATCCTGAGTGAGGTAACCCAATCACAGAAAAACACACATGGTATGCACTCATTGATAAGTGGCTATTAGCACAAATGCTTGAATTACCCTAGATGCCTAGAACACATGAAACTCAAGACAGATGATCAAAATGTGAATGCTTCACTCCTTCTTTAAAAGGGGAACAAGAATACCCTTGGCAGGGAAGAGAGAGGCAAAGATTAAAACAGAGACTGAAGGAACACCCATTCAGAGCCTGCCCCACATGTGGCTCATACACATACAGCCACCCAATTAGACAAGATGGGTGAAGCAAAGAAGGCAGACCGACAGGAGCGGGACGTGAGATCTCCTGAGAGACACAGCTAGAAATGAATATCCTAGTACACCAAGCACCAGTGGAAGGGGAAGCCCTTGGTCCTGCCAAGACTGATCCCCCAGTGAACGTGATTGTTGGATAGAGGGTGGTAATGGGGGGAGGATTGAGAGGGGAACACCCATGTACAAGGGGAGGTTTAGGGGTTAGGGGGATGTTGGCCGGGAAACCGGGAAGGGGAATGACAATCAAAATGTAAATAAGAAATACTGAATTTAATAAAGATGGAAAAACATAAATTACCAAGAATAAAAATAATGCTCGAAACACCAGTCTTCAGGTGGTAAGAATGTTGTAGAGAATGTCCTGTGTCTTTTAGATGCCACCTGAGAGAAATTAACTCCTGTTGAGGGACAATTACTCCTTGGTGTTACATATGAAGACCTGAGATGCATGGGAGGAATCTTAGGAGACTGAATAACACTTATGTGTTCCAAGCCTCCAGACAAGATTAATGTGCCCCAAATTTTAGCTGAGCCATAAATAGCAAAAGGAAATTTTTGAGTTCATGGAAGATACACTAAAATCACAAAGGTCCGGTGTTCCATGTCCTTTACCTGTATGCCTCTGAGGGTTTGCATAAGACCAGCCTCATGGGTTCATGTGTTTGAATGTTTCCCAGTCTGTGGAAGTGTTAGGGAGGAATTAGGAGGTGTATCTTGGAGAGGGATGTGTGTCACTGGAACCAGGCTTTCAGGTTTCCTAGTTAGCTCTTTCTGCCATGGTTTGTGGTTCAAGATTTAAGTACTTAGCTACTACAACAGTGACATGCCTGCCTGCTGCTGTGGTTTCCACCACAATGCTCATGAATTTGAACACTATGAAACCATAATTGCCAAATGAAACATTTTATTTTGTAAGTTACCATGGTAATGGTGTTTTGTCATAGCAATAAAAATATTAACTAAGACAATGCCTTTGAGAAAAAAAAGAAAAAAAAAGAATATTTCCCACAGAGCTATGAGGTCCCTATCATGTTCTGACAATTCACCATTGACATATTCTTATGATACTGCTTCACATATTCCAAGTTGGCCTTGTGATCGTGTCTAGAGTAATCATTTGTTCTATTACTAAAGAAAGATGATGATAGGACATCTTATTCTTCTTCAACTGAAACAATTCATTAGTCCTTGTTGGCCTCTAGGTACAATCCTTTTATCAAAATGTACAACTTAGTATCCACAACTTTTCTTATTTTTACTCCATTTCAATTATTCATTTACAAAGAAGATTGTACATTCATGTCTTTGTGATACAAAGAACCAGTTCAAAGCTACCTACCATTTTCTTGTCACTTGTTTTTGGGGAAAGTATACACATCTACTACAGTTTTATAATTTCTCTTTGTAAATATATCTATTTAAATGAACATTTGAAATCATATTACTACTCTTACTCCACTGTTACCTTCAAAATAATGGAGCAGATAATGTATCTCTTGACTTGTTTCGAGGTTATCAGTGGATGAGCAAATGCAGCAGATAGCTGAGACTTTAAACAAGTCTATTTTCCATCACAAAATGTAATCATTATACATAAATAGAGCTTTGTAAGAGCAAAACCATCAAAACCACAAACTCTGGGAGAACTTGGTTCATGAAACTGTATCAGTAAACATTACCATCTCTTTTAAATACTGTTTTTGCTGTTACCATGGTTACCATCACTTCCCCAAGTATTGAAAGATTTGAATTTTCCTTCTGTTTCTGAGGATTACTTGTTTGTGATAATTCAGTCAATCAATTTAACATACTACAGATTTTCTATAATAGGACATCTAAAAACAACATAGAATTTATCCAAAATAGGTAGTTTTAGAGGATTATAAAAGATAAGATAATGAATTATATTGCATGAATAAACATTGTTTCGTGCTTCTTATTTATACATTAATATTGGATTTGGTACTAAATATTGCTGTAATTGTGAAATAATTTCTCTATTCTGTCCTCCATGACCTCTAAGTGTTCCAAGTCTCAGAAACATTCATTAAAAGGAACTTAATAGAAGTTTTTTATGTATTTAATATTTTGGGGGAACTGACATCTTAATATGAAATAAGACAACTGCATTTAAATGAATAGATGATTGTGAGAACTTTCCTTAGAGTTCACTAGAAGTTCTCATCATAAAAATCCCTGGCACATATATAGCAGAGTCTGTCTTGTCTGGTCCCAGTGGGAGAAAGGGGAGGCCATTGGGAAAGGAAAGCTTTGGTGGGGGAAGAGCATCTTCTTTGAGACAGAAGACAGGGCAGAGGAGGAATGGGATGAGGAACTGCAGGGGGTGGGGGGACAAAAATGGGGCAATGTCTAGATTGTAAATAAATAAAAATTAAAAAAAGAAAATGTTTCATTTTGATAACAGATTTCTTCAGGCTTTTATAATCTCAGTAATATGGTAGGGGAATCAGAAACATAAGGATCATTAAAATCAGTCAAGAGGAGACACTGTCTCAAAATAGATGTGGATACATACAGTCAAACATCGGAGTGAGCACAGGGACCACAATGGAGAAGTTAGGGCAAAAGATTATGTAGCTGAAGGGGTCTGCAACTTCACACGAAGAAAAACAATATCAACTAACCAGACCAGACCCCCCAAAGTTCCCAGGGAGTAAACCACCAACCAAACAGTACATATGGAGGGACCCATGGCTCAAGATGCATATGTAGCAGAGGATGGTCTTGTCTGGGATTAAAAGGAGGGGAAGCTCTTGGTCGTGTAGATGCTCAGCATAGGTAGCGTGGTGAGGCAGGAGTGGGTGGGTGGTTGGAGGAGCACCTTCACGGAGGCAGGGGGCAGGGTGGGGAGGGTAAGAGGTTTGTGGAGGGGAAACTGAGAAGGGGGATAACATTTGAAATGAAAATAAATAAAATAACCAATTTAAAAAATCAAAGCCAATGAACAATATAGACACCTGTAATCATCCTAAAGCCTACACACACACACACACACACACACACACACACACACACAGAGACATACAAATACATGCATGTGTGCGTGTACTAGTGCTTACATGTACATCTACCCATATTGATAAGTACACATACTGCACCACACACCAAAAGACTACTCTGGGACTAACAGACTATTCACTAGTCCTGCTTCTTAGTGAAATTTTTGCTGGTCCTGGTTTTGAACTGGTCATGGTTCTCACTGGTTCCTGTCACAGTTGGGATGGAAAAGGTAAGCCAACTCTACAGAATATGCAGGCCTAAAGACCAACCCATAGAGCAAGCCTGGCCAAACATTGGTGGGTGGGTTTTGACAGTGAATATTATAATAGAACAAACAGATAGGTGAGATAGATAGATATTTTGTCTACAGTGCTAAGTGGAGAAGAACCAAGCAGGAAGCAATATAATCATTATGTTAGATTTTCAGCACAAGGCTAAACAATCTTAAAAATTGAATCCAATTGCTTTCATGTTGGATTGTGCATGTGCAGCTGAGTCAAAATTTTGACCATTTGCTGTAGCTGGAATAAGATCACTGGATCTATCTAGGACAACTGTAAACTTATGGGCATTAATAGTACTGCTAGTTGGTTGACAAAAAAAGAGAGGGGCCTGATATTATGAAAAGCCAAATACTTTTCCTTTGTTTAATTGGATATGAATTTGTGTGGAGTCTTTGCTTTGCCTCTGTTGAGATAGTAGCCTATAAAAGGTCCCATCTGTAAGAAGTGTATATATATATATATATATATATATATACACACACACACACACACACACACACACACATAAATGATCTCTACTAGCTTGAAATATAATTTTAAAGAACAATATTGAGAGGCCAAATCTTTTAAGTTTAGAGTCCATTTTAGAGACCCTGACCTAAGTTTGAACTCAGGTAAACTAACAGACTGGTACCTAGCATTAGTTTCCAAGTTGCTTCTCAACAATACTGGAGACTAGCTCCATTCCCTAGGCTAATCCCCCAAAAGACCAGTGTCTCCAGATTATACCCTCAACAAGACCAGCATCTCTAGGTCATTCCCCCAACAAACCTGCACCCCAGGTTACAAGCCCAACCCCTGGCTAAGGACAACCAATGCAGAGGGAAGCAGAAATTAAGTTTATGGTATGACTCCCAGCACCAGCCAATTGTATTTTTTACATAATATTTATTTGTTTATTTTTTAGATAAAAGTTGCTTTTATTTTTTTTATCAGAACCAGCCAATTATGTTAAAGGTCTCAGAGTAGTTTTCAGTTAGATGCTCAACACTTACCCTCCACCTGCTTGCTGCTTACTATAAAGCCTTGCCCCTACAGATATTCATGGCTCCCTCACCCACAAAACCATCCTGCTTGACTGTGATGCGTGGGAGGGATCTGAGCTAGCTGGAATAGAATAAAGACCCTGCTGTGAGTCGCATCAGATCTGTTCCTGTCTGTTTTCTGGGGATCACTGCACTTCCTTGGCATTACAGTATGAGGTGAAGAGTTGGGACAACTGCTAATGTGTTCCAGAAGCATGATGACTGGAAAGCCAGGTATAAAATCAAGCACTGCTTAAAGTCTTTAATTCAATCACTGAGACAGTAGAAAGGGCAAAACATTCACTGCAGTTCATTGATCCGTCAGCCTAACTGAGAGCATTTCAGAATGAGTAGGGCTCTTGATATACTCTGGTGGGTCTTCTTTTCTTTATTAATTGTGCTGCACTGGTTTTGTTTTTGTCTTTGTTTGTTTGTTGTTTGTTTTTACATCTTGACACATTCATAGAGTGTTGATATGATCTGTTTGTTGCAGTTTTAAAAAATATTATGCACCACTAAGGGAGGAGCAGTCCCCCTATTCATCACCGAATCTAAGGCTATGTTTCCTGTTCATCTTCTTTCAGGACAGTCATTTGAACCATTACTGTTCACTCATATTTTCTCCAGAAAGAGGACTCAAGATCAAACTGTTGGAAAACCATAAATGTTCATGCTCTTGTATTCTATTTCCTTTTTTCTGCACATTTCTCTTAGAAACAGAGACTCTGTGAAGTAGAATGTGGATTTTTTTTTCTTCCGTGGCAGATTTAATTACATACTAAAACAGAAGCATATGTCAATATGAAGAAATGTAAATTAAATTAGATATTAATAATAAAGAGCCAAAATGTATGTAAACATTGAAATAATTATTGCAACAGAGATTTTCCTCTTTTCCTCTGCTTTTTCTTAAGCAGTATAGTTTCTTTCAAATGGTATAGAGGAAAACTCCACAGTGCTTACAAATGTTTGTGTGTGTGTGTGTGTGTGTGTGTGTGTGTGTGTTATTTTTCTGCTGTATTTTGTTTTGTGCAGAAAGGGGAGTTCTAGTCACAATCTTTTTGCACAACATTTTAACACTTTTATTGATTCTTTTGGAATTTCGCATCATTCAATTTATCCCCATTGATTTTCCATTCTTTCCATATATGCCCTCCGTTCATGTACTCCCCACGCCACCTCCAAAAAATAAAACCATGTTGCCAACTCTTCTGGGCAACGTACTGCTACTCCATAAACTGCAGTCTTCTCTCATAACCATGACAGATGTTGAGTCTCCCGTTCTGCTCTGCATGTACCGTTGCACTCCTCATCACTAAAGGCTTCACCATCACCTTTCACAGCTGTTCTGTAGACAAACTGCTGGACTACATGAAGAGGCTAGACCTGTGGAATGAAAGCAACAGGATCTATATGACTGGTGGCAACGGCAGGATATCAGTGAGGAGCTCTGATGAGAGTCTAGTGTTGATGGTGTAGCAGAAACCAGAGGCCTTGAACTGCATCAAGGACATTGCAATGAACATTTACAAGTAAAGCTGTTTGGGTAAATTGGTATATAATATATGACCTACTACAGCTTCCAATGGCATGTTTAATTCTTTTAATGAGATGATGCATGATGGTTAATATGATCTATATCTTGATAAGATCTACAATCACCTAGAAGATACATCTGTTGAGAGAACTAAATTTGATTATCCTTGGGGCAAGTCTATGAGAGATTACATAGATCAAGTTAACCAAAGGGTACAACTTAATTTAAATATGGTCAGCACATTCCTGTAGGTTAGAGTTGTAGAATGACTAAAATAAAAGGTGAATTTAGCACAAGCACTCACTGTTCTTTGCTTGTTGACTACACATTCAATGTATCAGTTGTCTTCAAACTCCTGGTTTCATACCTTTTCTGGTCGCCTGTACTGGATTGTCTTTAAAACTTTGACCCAAAGCCATTTCTTCCATAGGTGCCTTTGTAAAATTATATTACCACAGTAAAAAAAAAAGCAGTGAGTAATACACAGGGATTCATTCAATCTTCCAGTTTAGTCATAAAAATGTTCTTCACTTCAAACAGGTCTTGAACTTGCTAGCCATTCCTTCATCCAAGATAATGTATAACTGTGATTAAAAGCTTAACTCCAGATAGATTTTTACATTTATATGTTATTTATTTAATTTTGGCATTCAGATTTTATGAATGATTTTGGTATATGAATAGTCTTGATTATGGTGTGTGTGTGTGTGTGTGTGTGTGTGTGTGTCTGTCTGTCTGTCTGTCTGTCTGTCTGTGAGGGACAGATAGAGAAAGACAGAGAAAGACAAAAAGACTAAGACAGAGATACAGACACAGAAAGAGACAGACAGTGGTTAATTCCTTCGATTTTTTAGAACAAAGCTTTTAATCCATATTTCCTAGACTACAGAACAGAAGGTAAATTTTAAAAAGTAATATTTTGTTTGTACTTGGAAGAACAGAATGCCTTTATATGCAATCACATAATCACATAATACTTTAAGTATACACTGAATTTTACTTTATGGTTCTTTTAGATTCATTTGAGAAAAAGTAGTGACTTAACTAATCATTTGTAGAATATTTTATACCTTGTGTTTCACCTAAATTAAAATCGCTGTAACTGGCACTTTGGAGCTGCTTTATGCTGAAAGCATTGACTGACTCCTCACTTGCACCCACCAGCCACTTTCAGTTCCTGGAAGAGGTGAATCTCAAGAAAGATACTTCAAATCGAAGTGAAAACAGTTATTTATGAGGGCAAGGCCACTTGCTAGAACAGGAGTAATACCCTTGTGAGTCATGAAAAATGATGATTAACTTGGCAAGAGAGACTTTTGTTTTGGAATCTGCATATACTCCTCTTCTTGTAATACACTTATAAATCTAGAACTCTTATCTTTACATGATATTCACAAGCATACTTATACTAGCAATGCATGTAGCAACATAGGATATGGGCACCCACCTTAGAAATATCTGGTTCAGACAAAAAAGCCAGTTACAGTAGAAACCAGAGTGTTCTCTTCATTTATGCTAGCAAAGTATAGAATAATACTTAAGAAGACTTGAACTGAGACAATGATGTGTTGGTGGTGGGTGGTACCACATATTGACCAAGAATTATTAATTACCTCTTTCTTTTACTTAAAACTCATGTCAGTATCTTTAAAGATAGACTTGAGGGCTCTGTTAATTTTATCTGTTCATCATCCTTATTTATCAACATTGGGTACCTCTTTTTCTGGTTTTCAGTCTTCCTTATCTCATTTAATATACCGTGGATGGCTTGTGAGCACTGCTGAACTCTGAGATTTTCTCATAGTAACTTAGCTAACATTTTTATATGCCCACATTTTGAATAACAAGTAATAAAAATGTAATATATATATATTTCCTACCTCTAAACGTTTGAAAGCTGTGATGTCTAATTTAATTTAAAACAAATCATATGTAGATATTTTTTAGATGTAGATATTTTGTCTTCTATATATACACGGGAATTCCAGATAGCCATGTTTGTGATAAGTAACCCTACTTAACCTTGCCAGAGATAATAATTTCAAATATATAAAAAATACATTTCCCTAGTAATTTACTATGTATATTTGCAATCATTGAAAATGCCATGTACATACAATGTCCATTGCAAATATATTCATATTCATGTCCAAACATATTCATATCTTTCAAAAATGTCAGAATTTATTGAATAGTATTCTAGATTTTGAATATTGAATAATGAAAATTATTGAACAGTAATTCTAAATCCATCTTGTATTCATTGGCTGTACATGATTGAGTAGTCCCTATTTTTTTTTTTCGGAGCTGGGGACCGAACCCAGGGCCTTGCGCTTGCTAGGCAAGCGCTCTACCACTGAGCTAAATCACCAACCCCTGAGTAGTCCCTATTTTCCTTGATAGTGACCATAGAAAAATGCAATTAAAAATCTAATCTTATTTAATATATTTAGTTCTCAAATTATACATTGCATATAACATATAGCAAACACATGTATTTGAAAGATTGCAAAGGGGCTACAGCAGAATTTAAATGAGCCACACTGTAGGAGTACCAGAGATTAGAAACATATATTCAAAAGAGACACTGTCTTATTTAGGACTTTTTATTGTTGCTATGAAACACCATGATCCAAAAGCAAGTTGGGGATGAAAGGGTTTATTTGGGTTAAAATTCCTTATTGTGGATCATCGTGGCAGGAAGTCAGGGCAGGAACTCCAGTATAAAGGAGCTAATAAGAGTACATGGAGGAATGCTGTTTTCTGGTTGGATCCCCAGGGCTTGCTCAGCCTGCCTTCTCATAAAACTCAATTTTGCCAGACCAGTGATGACACCACTCCTTGTGGGCTGGGCCCTCCCGTATCACTAGTTAAGAAAATGCCCTACCGCTAGATCTTATGAGACATCTTCTCAATTTAGGTTCCTTCCTTTCAGAGAAATTTAGTTTATGTCTAGTTGAAGTAGAACTACCCATCACAGATATTAAGGACAAGATAATGAAAAAGTTGGAATTCAGTTTGAAGACTCTTGTAGATAATTCAAGATCTAGGATTAGTGTTTGATCAAAGCCTCAGTATTGCATAGAGTTGTAGATGCAAGGTACAAAATTGTAGAGGCCATGGAGACAAGCTGTAAAACTAAAGTTTCATAGAGGCAAAAAAGCATAGAGTAGGGACAGATTGATAAAGTGGATTTTTAAGGCATTCATGTCAATAAAGGGCATAATGTTAAGCTGTTATCCATTAAGAGTAAGCCCTTGTAGAGCTGAATATTCAGTCTGTCTCTTTCTTGATATACGCACTGGACTCTTAGATGATATGTTGGTATAAGAATTCACCATCACAGTGTTAGATGTCATCCTACTTATTGGGTCCTGATGAGAGAACTTCACTCTTCCTCAAACTGTTTTTGATATAATATTTTGACCAGTTCTCATGCTTCTTACCTGTCTAATCCTCCCCATGCCTCCTCCCACTCATTACTTATACTTGCATATTTTCTTTTCTTTTTTTTTTTAAGAGAAACTGAGTATACTTAATGCTGTGGGTATGTAAAAGAGTAGAGTCATCTACTATTACATGAATAGCCTTTCACTACACACATTCTAAAGAAAACCGACTCATCTCCAGATGCACCCAAGGATTAAAAGCTGCTCAGCTTATGGCGGAAGTCTTGATCAGGACTGTCAATTGCTTCAGGCCTTCTATTTAAAAAGGACTTCTCTTCTGTCCATGTGGGAATTTGGGATTGTTTCATCTTGTATAGGTCTTATGCTCATAGTAATATCCCCTGTGAATTACTATGTAAAACAGCTCTGATACATCTGGCAAACATTCTTTTGCATTTCTACTACTTCTGGCTCCTAGAATGTTTTTGTCCCCCTTTCCATGATGATCTCTGAACCTCAGGATGAGACAATGTTATATATATATATATATATATATATATATATATATATATATATATATATGCGCTCCACAATTCACAATTACTTACTTTTTCTACTGAATCCTTTTATTAATCACTATGTAATGAAAACTAAGCTTTTCTATAGTTGATGAAGAAATAGATTAATATATGGATAAAAATTAAGAGCTTATGGGGCCAGGTTTTAGCATGATGAATATTATTAGGGTCTTTTTTATGGCCTGTAGGTAAGCCAGCCACAGATTTTGGCATAGTTAAAGATACTAGGCATAAAGTTCATGTTTTTGAAGAAGGTTTAAATCTAAGGATAAAATGGTTGGTTACACCCACAATCATCAAGCTACTATTATAGTGATAGGAAGACCCAACTAGGCTAGTCATTATTATAGATCAAAAGAATCACAGATGAGTAAGACTTTTAATTGTTACATTTGATAGCATGTATAGAAACTTTCACACCACCAAATAATCAGATCATGAAAGTGTGGCATAATTACACAAAGGAATATTATTCAGATATAAGTAAAAATTAAAATTTGAGATTTGCAGGTGAATACAGAGTTGAAAATAATTATTCTGAATGCGGTACCTTAGACTCAGAGATGATAAGCATGGTCTAGTTCATATGTTGATGCTAGCTTTGACTCATTAGATATTTGTGTTTAAACTGGTGTGGTCTTAAATAGCTGAAATATAGTAAGATCTTGGGGGGATTTAAAGAAAACAGGGACAGAATACACTAGTGTTACTTAGGTGTGCCTCCTGGATGGTACTGGGCAGGTAGTGGTGTCTATGTTACTATATGTAGAAGGTAAAAAAAAATTTTTGCTCTTCATTTGCACCCAAAATGGAACCAAATGTTACTTGAAAAATGGACATGCACAGTCTGAAGTATGGACACATAAAAAACACATATAGTATAACTTAAGGAATAACAGGATGAATTAGTTTCATAGAAAAAGAAAATTGGCATTAAAAGGTAGAAAATATCCTAGAGTTGAGAGACAAGGTTCTAAACATGAAACAAATTAAATATATGCTTAATGCATGTTTCCTTGGATAGTGCTTTTATTTTCAACCTTAAAATTAAAGTTGTTTTATTTCTTTGAGAATGAAATGCTATTATTTGGTTTCTTGAATATGCTCTTGTAACCAACTTATCCTTCAAAGATTCAGTCACCAAAGTTGTATCTTTGCCAATAAGGTGGTAAATAACATTTTCTTATTTTTCCCAAGTCAACATAATGACTAAATTTTGTATTTTAGACATCAACAATAATCTAGCTGTGTGGTGCCATTGTTCAGATTGGTTATAATAACCTAACCTTTCTTTTTCAATAAGCTCAGATAGTAACTCTCTATTTCAATCTGTTTTCTTGCATGGATATACATTTGGTAAATGTGTGTACTTGTATGCCTATGTGTTATGCCTGTGTACATTTGTATGTATGTTTGTGGGGGGGTGTGGGGTGGGTGGGGTGTGTGTGGGTGTGGGTGTGTGTGGGTGTGGGTGTGGGTGTGTGTGGGTGTGTGTGTAGGTGTGGGTGTGGGTGTGGGTGTGTGTTTCCCAAGTTGTTTTCACCAATAATATTGATACATTGACTGTTACTGGTCAGGGTATTATACTCAGCCAACTTCTTATCACCTGTCTATGACTCCCGTGATGGTTTGTATATAGTCAGCCCATACACTTCTAATAGCTACACTATTAGAAGGTGTGGCCTTTTGAAGTAGGTGTGTCACTTTGGGTGTGGACTTTAAGACCCTCATCCTAGCTGCCTGGAAGCTAGTCTCTTCCTAGTGGCCTTCAGATGAAGATATAGAGTTCTCAGCTCTGCCTGCACCATGCCTGTCTGGACATTGCCTTGTTCTTGCCTTGATAATGTACTGAACCTCTGAACCTGTAAGCCAGTCCCAATTAGATGTTCTCCTTATAAGGGTTGTCTTAGTCATGGAGTCTGTTCACAGCTGTAAAACCCTAAGACAACTCCCAAATAATCAGTTTTAGGAGTGTTATTCCTTCTTCCTGAGCATTTGCATGAACGCTATGCATTCAGTCTCCAGTCTTGATATTGTGCAGCATTATTTTATCAACTGAGATATCTCTCCAGTCTCTATGTGGATTTTTAAATGATATTGTAAGCTTAATATCCAAGTATACTATTACATTGTATCACTATTATAAATGTTTGACTGAATGAATGCTTGCTACCAATACCAGAAATTATAAATGCACACTATGGGTTTTTAAGTTTAAAATCTAACTTATATCTGATATTAGTTACAATAGCTTGGAAAATAAAACCTTTCATGGGGATGTGACTATGTAGTATTTATAAAATATGGGAAATGTAAAGATATCCATAAATCCACTTTTTGAGGCAAGCTGGTTACTGCTAAAACCATTAAGATTAATACTTCTTTTCATCCCCCTTTCGGTGGCATGTAACTAGCAGGAACAAATCACTAACAAGGTATAAAAGTAGAACTCTCATGTGGTAGACATTATACAGCAACTCTGTTTCATAGGGAAAGCACTGAACGATAGAGACAGTATGTAAACCTTTACTTCTGAAATAAAGAAACAGATTTATTCTGGTGGCTGAAGAGAATACATCAGTCCCTATCTTCACGAGTCCAGCCTCCTGCATTATCTAGAGTTCCAGAAACCCATTAGCCAGCGATCTTTGATAACATAACTGAAGCCTGGATTTAATTTGTTTTGCTGTGTCAAGAAGCTGGCTTGTATACCAGGTGCACAGGAGGATGCTGCGGATGATAACATAGAGAAATGTCACTGGCAGAAAGGCAGACTATTAGTTTACAGATAACATGTAGACATTAACCAGCAAATTTTTCTCCTTGAGTAGCTTAAAATACTTGCAACCCAGTTCATGTTAATAATCATACCCAGTTGCCTTTGAAAGATATAGCACAATGCTTCTCCTTATTCTTAGAATCATTAACCTATAAGAACATCTTCTCTGTGGAATCATGTAAGTGTAATGAACCCTACAGGCTGTGGTGCTTGCAATGATAGATGGCAGCAAGATATCTGGGCTTTTAGAAGATGCAGAACCTCTGTCCTTAATGACTTGCTAAGTCTCTAACAATCCCTTTACCAAGAACTTTCCGTGTAATCAGCAATGTGTGAAATTTAGTTGCCTGACTCTGCTCTCTGCAGGAGAATTCTTTAATTTGGTGTTTGTCTTCACACGTAAACCCAGCGATCATAGAAACCTATGGCTTAATCATTACGGCAAAATCCCAAGGAGAATTACAACGCTGTCACTGGCACTTACATGTTTCTGGAATCTGCTCCATAACTGGCCAGTTCTAATTGCCAGAGCCAAGTTAACGGCAATGTGAGCTCATGTAAAACCACTTCCTTTCTGTTCTCCTTGGTGATTATTTGAACCTGTCAGCACGTGTTTGTTTATCTTGTTTGTGCCAGGAAGGCAAGCACTGCATCTCAGGATGGTCTACTTACTAGATACGATAGATAACTGCTTAGCTTATTAATATTAAGCTTCTTTTATGTTTTAAATTAATGTTAAAGATACAGAAAACAGTTTAAATTAAGAGCAAGTGCCCAGCACAATATCTTTATTCCTGTTGCACTGTCCTGTTCTTCAAATGGTGTTGTTGTTTCCCAAGTAGGGTAACACAACCCTTAATTCCTGAGGTGCGTGTTTATCAGTCATGCAACATCTTTCAGGTACTTATCCCTTCCAGAGATTAAAAATAGAATCTGTCACCACACGAGCATGTTAAAAGAATTTCCTTTGATGCAAGCATATTCTTCCTTCCTTGCTTGTGTTCCCATTGTAGAACAAACTTTCCTAGTGCACTAAGACACCTATGAGGTTCAAAATGCCAAACAGTATCTTTAACTTATAGCCAATGTAATCCTTGTGTACCTTTGTGGAGACAAACATTTGTGAATAAATTGATGAGGAATGATGACTCATATACGACCCTGTCCAACCCTGGCTCCGGTGCTTGTAACAACTTGATATGAATGGCCATTAGTAAATGAGATCTCATGAAATTGAACAGCTTCTGGAAAGCATATGATACCATTAGTAGGACAAAGCAGTAGCCTATAAAATTGGAAAAGATATTTTCGGACTCCATAACCAACAGAAGGCTATAAACATATAATGAACTTAGGAAAGTAGATATCAGCAGACCAAATAATTTAATTAAAATGGGGTACAAATCTCAACTGAGAATTGTTAATAGAAGAAACTCAAATGTCTGAAAACACTTAAGGAAATGCTCGACATTCTTAGTCATCAATAAAATACAAATCAAAACTTCTTTGACATTTCCTCTTACAGCTGTAAAAATGGCTAAGGTCAGTAGCAAATGGAGCTTATGTTGGCAAGGATTTGGAATATTAGGGTCACTCCTCTATTGCTGCTAGGAATGCACACATGTATATCCCCTATGGAAATCAATATGGTGGCTCCTCAGAAAGTTGGGAATCAATTTACCTCAAGATCCAGCTATACCACCCTTGAGTATATACCCGAAGGATGCTTCACCTTAAACTAAGGACACTTACTCCACAATGTTCAATGCTGCTTTATTCATAATAATCAGAAACTAGAAACAACCTAAATGTTCCTTAACAGAATGAGAAAAGAAAGTGGATTATTACTACTCTACTAAAAATAATGGCACCCTGAAATTTGTAGGCAAATGGAAGCAACTAAAGTGTGGCAACCCAGACCTACAAAGATAAATATAATATCGGTCCACTTATCTGTGAATATTAGCTGTTAAATAAATGATAACCATGATATAATCTCCATGGGACAGGGGAATAGTTTTTATTTTTATGGATGGCATGTAATTAAGTTTGGATTTTAATCAGAAGATCAAGTGGAGAGTGAGAAGCGACGTATGTTTGTGGGAGGGACTACTGGTAAAGGAGTATTTGAGGGATGGTAAGAAGGTTAGTGATGTGTAAAATCCCCCAAACCTATGAGGTAGAACCTAAATCAGTCTCATAATAATGTAGGTTACAGATTTTCAACTGGCCGTCTCTTGTTACCAAATTGGTTTTCTAGTACCAGAAGCTGGTTACATTCAACTGGATAACTACTATTGGGCCAACATTGTCCCATGGAAGTCACCAAACAACCAACTGTTCCTAAGACGATGGTTGCTCTTCACAAATTGACTGTGAGGCCACGTTGCACCCATACATCTTATTGAACATGGAGTTATTAAGATAGAACCTACATAGAACCTTCTCTCCTACCTTCTAGTATTTTTGGTGGAGAAGGTACTCTGCCAGCTAACAAAAATGAAATGTAAAAATCAACCCAGCTACAAAATTTTTGACCCACTATATGTCTTGCCTGCAAAATATGCTAGGGCAATGGTGTCTTAGGACCTGTGAAAGGAGCTCATGAATGTCTGATTTGACTATGGCCTACTGCATATATAAAACCCATACTTGACACTGTTTGGGTGACCGAGAACCAGAGACTAGATACCCTACAGAGCTAAGGTAAAACCAAATACTACTGGTCTGAGAAAGAGAAAAAGTAACAACAAAATAACTCCTAATGATAAGCTACTCTACAGATAGATCTGAACCTTCAGCTGTCACCAGAGAGGCTTCCTATTGCATAGCATGGCATAGAGAGACACATACACAGCATTGTCTCCATCAAATCCTTCCCCTCAGGAGGACACTTCATGGAAGGAGAGGCCAAAAGAGTGTAAGAGCCAGAGGCAATAGAGGGCACCAGGAAAATAAAATCCTGTGAATTAAGTAAAGCTTTCATAAACTCAGACTAAAGAAGCAAGAAAAGGCCTGCATGGGGCTGCACCAGGTCCTATGCACATGTATTTATAGCTTTCAGCTTAATATTTTTTATGGGACCTCTGAGTGTATAAAGCACTAATTCTTGTGCTTGGTCTTGAGTCTATGTTTCTTCTGTTGGGTTGCCTTGTATGTATGGGATTTGTCTTATATTTTTTTCCTGATTGGTTTTTTATCTCTTAGAAATCTGTTCTTTTCTAGTGAGAGACTGAAAAGGAGTAGTTTGTAATCAGAGAGAAGGTGAGGAGGAACTGGGATTAATAGAGGGGAAGAAAACTGTAATCAACGTATATTTTATGAGAAAATAATTTATTTTCAATATATGAAGAAAATCCAATATAATGAGAAATTCTTTAATGCCACAGTGCTATTCTGAGGAAGTCTGAAACATAAATTGCTGACTGAATGACTTCTGAACTAAACAATGCTCTATGATAATGTACGTTCAAGACCAGTGTGCAACTTCAAGAACGCTGTTCACACTGAAATGATTCCCTCCACAGACGACATAAGAATATTTCCAGTGTTTAGACGAAAGAAGAAAATTATCATGAGCTATAGTTAAGGCCTTCTAACTAATTCTGAGTTAGGAAGGAAATACAATCGTTTCAAACTCCTTTCTCTGTTAGTTAGAACAAACAACAAATACAATTAACTTGGAGAGACACATTCTCTTCTACTTTTGCTACTTTTCAGCCTTCTGTTTTCTTCATGTGATACTGGATTGACATTTCTTGTCTCATGTATCCCTGTGGGACAAGAAAAAAAGTTAATTATTATGTTGGGGAAATCTCTGCCAAAACTTCAACACTTCAAAATGTTTTTTTTGTTTTTTTTTTTTTTTTTTTTTTTTTGGAGTGGCTACATTTCCTTTGTGTGTTTCTCTTTCTATTTCTTTCTTCCTTTCTTCCTTTCTTCCTTTCTTTCTTTCTTTTTTTCTTCCTTCCTTCCTTCCTTCCTTCCTTCCTTTCCCTCTTTTTCTTTCTTTCTTCCTTCCTTCCCCCCTTTTCTTTCCATCTTTTCTTGTGTTCCTTTCTTCCCCTTTTTCTCTGTTCCCTTTCTTTTTCTTTTCTCTTTTTATTCACTCTTCAGTCTGACTGCAGCCTCCTTCTTTTCTCTCCTCCAAGGCCCATCTCACACCTCCTCCCCATTGCCCCACTTCTTTATACTCACAGAAGGGGATGCCCCTCATGGGTACCAATCCACCTTAGAATATCTAGTCTCAGCTCAACTAGGTGGATCCTCTTCTACTGAGACCAGAGAAGGCAGCCCAGCTATGGGAACAGGATCCAAAGGCAGGCCTTTTTCCAATTGTTAGGGGACACCCATGAAGGCAAGGCTGCACATTTACTACATATGTGTAAGAGGCCTAGGTCCAGCTCATGAATACTCTTTGGTTGGTGGTTATGTCTCTGTGGGCCCCCCTTGTTCCCAGGCTAATTAATTCTGTAGGTCTTTTTGTGGGGTCTTTGATCCCTTTGGCTCCCTCAATTTACTCCCAAACTCTTCCACAGCTCCAGCAATCATTTCTTTCTACTGCACTTGATTTATTTCTCCCTTCCTTCCTATTGGTTCTCTTTCCCCCTACCTCTGTCTATATCTTCTGTCTTTACCCATTCTCTCTTCCTATTTCCCCTCCTTCCTTTTCTCATTCTTCCCATCTTCTTCGTCCCTTTTGCTTTCATTTCCTCTCTTCCTCTATTTCTCTCTCCCTCCCACCATTCTTCTTTCCTTCTTTCTTCCTGTCACAGGTACTTAGTAAGGCAAAATCAACCATATTCTCTTAGAGGCCTGTGTTATAATATCTCCTTATGTCTCCTATGATCTGTTTTTAATTCTGAGAAGCTAGGAGGCTGAGAAACTTCTGTCTAAAAGTCCTCTCAGGGGGAAGACAGATAGTGCAGCAATTAAGAACACAGACTCTTGCCTGAGTCCAGCCTCAGCATGGTTCAAAACCCGCAGGAGAATATAAGGAATAGGCAAAAGAAGATTTGAACCAAGAAGTGCAGCTCACACACTCTGTTACGAAGACAACTCAGGCCACCTCTTAAAGCTTGCTTTCTCCAGCAAGGGTCCACCACCTAGATGTTCCACAATGTTTTCAAACAGCATTACCAAATGAGACGTACATTTTCCCATTCAAATATCCCTGCTGGGGATATTTGTCATCCAAACCATCTCAAACACCAAACTGCAATTAAAATAAAAACCATGACTTCTGAATATTAACATATCATTCAAACTGCAATTGGAAGTAAAAGCATTCATCAGAAGAAAATAGAATAAATTGTCAATTTCTACAAGCAATGAGGTGTTAAACAAAATGGATGCAAATATTTTCAAGGAATTAATCTGTCTTCTAGTTGCCATTTGAAATTGCAATGTATATATATATATATACATATATATTCAATAATTTTTATGTCCATTTATTCCCTAGAATGTTTTATTTTTTTAAACAAAATTAGATCAAACTAAGACTTAATTGTAGAGAGACAGGAAGTTCATAGATTTTTTTCAGAACATATTTCGAACACAGTTGACCCTGTACATAACTCAAGCCATGGAGAAATAAAAAGAATGAACACCCCAATCATTAATAAGAGCAATGCAAAAATCAGAGTTTTCATTTATATAACAGTATCTGCACACAGTTTAAAAAGAGGCTTAATTAAATTGTATTGGTTCTACCAACAAATGCTAGACTATCATATGCAATGATCCACAGGATGTAATTAGTCCAAAATGGATACAACAAGGAGGAAAATGATGCACTGGATTGACTGGTGGTGGCATTTTCTACTATGCTGCGTTTGAAAAGGTTAAACTTCATTCTTCTGTATTTTTAGAACTAATCGTACAAACTTCTTAATAGAAGGTGATAGAACTGGATCAGATCAGCCTGCTGAATTTGAAAATACTCTCCCAGGGGGCCACTTAAAGTTTATAATCATTTGTATTGTAGTGAGAATTTGAGATATAATTGCTGGCATACGGGGATTTCTTTATTGTATTTTGCTGAGTTAAGTAGATTAAATCAACATTGCTTAAAGTTTCTCCATCTAAAGGACAACCTATTTAGAATTCCCAGAAACATGCTGGTGGCAGAAAAAATGGGTAATGCCATTAAATTTAATCAATTATAGCTAAAATATGTCTGTATTTCACAGTTGTTTTAAGGGTCTATGAAATGAGTGTGATTATTGTATTAGTCTGAGTTGTCTAAAGGATAGATCTGATAGAATGATCATACATATAGGTTTAATGAGAGTGTCCTAAAGGCAGTATACAGATAGCCCAACAATGCTCTTTCCTGGTAGGAAGCCCAAATATCCAGTAGTTGTTTAAGACTGGATATTTCAGCAGTCACAACTTGATCTGGAGTCTCAGGGAAATCCTAGAGAGCTGCCAGTCTTCAGTACATGTTGAAACCCCTGAATTAGATGCTAACAAAAAGGGAAGAATTACTCAGCAACACAATAGATGAGCTCCTCAGTGAGAGTGAGAGCAGGAAGGGCCAAAGCGAAGGTTGATTTTTGGGGTTTTATGTGGGTTTCTACCAGAATGGGAGGCCCAGATTTAGAGTGGGTCTTCCCACATCAAATGACACAATCAAGAATACACCTCACCCATGTAGTAAATAGTTCTTAGGTGCAGGAGCATCAGTTAGAAGGCCTGATGAGTTGCCTATCAAAATAGAAACCTCTCAGTGCAATGTAAAACATTTCAAATTATGTTCCAGGATGATATGTTTTCTCTTTATAATGATTGTAATACTGAAATCTGAATAAGAAGCAATGGGACTACCATAATGAATTTTCATTTTTTAAAATTTGATCTTATCTCTGACACATTCAAAATCATGGTAATACACATTAACTTACAACTTTAAAATTAACATAGACTGCATACATTCAAAAGCATAGTCAATGAAAATTTACGAATCTATCTGTTATGTCATCCATGTTGAATAAAATAAAACAAAACAGGAGCCCCAATTCTCCACTTTTGTTTTACTTCAGAGTTTTGAACAATGGTTCACAGCCATCATCTCATTTAACTATAGTATCCTTGAGGAAGGATATTTCATATCAGAATTGAATTCTTCCCTGTTTGGTAAGTCATAACGTCATTAGACAGGTGTCTGTGGAGATACCATAGGATAACAATAGATTACTGAAAATAGAATCATTTTATTACTGTGAAATTATTTTTAGGTAAATTAAATCACTAATTTGTATCTATAGTTTCAAAATTCTTTTTTTTGTGCATAAAATTCTTTTAATCTTAGTTTCCAATGTAACAGTTCTTCTAGCTCAGTGATCCATCAGACAAAAGTGTTATGAAAGGGGAGGTTTTCTAAGAAAACTATTTTTTATCAGTCTTATAGAATATAATATGTTGTACTTGGTACTTGGATATCTCCAAGCTCTTTGAGAGTTAAGAACACTTCTTAGTGCATCCTTAAATACAGAAGCTCCCGTGTGGTAGCACGCCACTTTAGTCTCAGCACTTGGAATATGATGGCAATATTCTCAGGAGTTCAATGTCATAGCTACACATTGAGTTCAAAGCCACACTTGTATATGTGAAATTTTCTCTCACCACACCTACCATAGACACAAACAGATGAAAACATACAAATGCATATGCATCTACATATGTGTATGTTTAAGTAAAGGTAAGTAAGTAGCAAGTGCTAAATATTAATAAGCAAAACAAATAAAACAAAAGAATAACACATACAATTCAAATCAAAGCACAAGGATCAGACTGCTTTTATTTCTACCTTAGGGTGACAACCTTTTCACCTGTGGTGAGAAGACATAAAATTCAAGAGCACCTAGGATGGCATACATAGATTTGTCACATTTCAAATCCATGTCATTATTCTAAGGAGGACATCTGGCTAAGACACCAATGAATCCTGGTAGGGAAAACTTTGGATTTCGCCACAGAAAGGGGACATAATTAAGACTCTGAAGATTGCAGGTGCTTATATGCCTACAACTTTTAGAGCAATAAGTCTTCCTCACCTTCCTCTGTCCTTGTAGAGAGAAGGGTCACCTCTAAAAATGGCCTCACACTCCAGGATTCAGCTTTCCTAGAGGGCACTGAGTTAGTGCCTATGTGTCTTGTATTTCATTTGCTGTGGCCATTTCTTGAGAGATACTATTTTAAAACTGGAAATTAATTATTACAGAAATGGTTACAGAAGCTTCAGGCACGAATGTCTAGTCCGATCATTTCTGTGGTATAAGGAAGCAGAATATGGTGGTTGAACAGCATGACAGAGCAAGATTGGTCAACCATGTGAGCCAGGGGAAGAAAGAAAGTATAGGGTCTTTAACACCCTTGCAAAGCATAGCCATAAATCAGACTATGGAGTAACCATTAGTGTTATGAAAAATTCAGTAATATCAGGATATCAAATAGGAAAGATTAACTAGGGAAGGAAATTACATTTTAAGAAATATGAGACAAATATAAAATAATGATTTTATCCTTAAACACTTGCAAACTGGTATATTTAATGTAATTTTTTTTGCTATAGAAACACACCTATGAAAACTACCCAACGTTATAATTCCCATTAAAAACAATATGGACTCCCACACTCATTCTATAATGATATGATTTTCCACGAGTACCTTATACGTATTGTCAAAGGAAATAATCTTTTTGCACATGCAGTGAAGGAAAAACAAGGTCCTGTTGGAATTCATTGGGCACTGCTATCTTATCAAGAGCTGTGGAGGTGGGAAAAATTTTCACATCTAGTATACAATGAACAGATGTTCAATGGGACTGAGTTTAAAGCATTCACTATTCAACATGATGTTATATATTTTAAAAAGTGAAGACAAAAATTTAGTTTACTAATCTTTATCTGGGAAGACCTTACTTAGACATGCACTGTTGATTGATACTTGTTATTTATAAAGTAAAACAACGTCAGTGGTGATAGAAAATTATTAGCTGGTTTTATCCTTAGTTTTTAAGCTGTAACTTGGTAAAAGTAAACTCTATTTCACCCCTCTTCTATGTTGACCCCACTGTGAAGTCACACAAGTCAGAATGCTATGGAAAGGAGGTCAACAGTCCTCTGGACTGAAGTGGGATTAGATCATACAGAATAAATAAGATGGCCACAGTGAGTTTTGGGTACTTTCTCCAGAATAATCATACCTAGCCAGCTACAGAAAAAGCAGCTGGTAGATAGCTCTCTGCAGGGAGATTTTGCCCCTTGAAACCACATCATATGGATAAAAAGGAAGAAAAAACACTCCCTGCAGCCCGGAAGATTTAAAAGAATTCCAGGAACCCTGCAGGGAGCTTGGTTTTTCCTTTGAACTCACTGATGAGGTAAGTGAGGTGTTTTTTCCTGTGGGGAATCCAGTGAGCAAAACAGGCAAGGCAAGAAAAGTCAGAATGTTCTGCCCTGTTGGCCCCTTTGAACTTGACCAGGACCCTGAGCAGGGGGTTGATTAGCAGGCAGACAGCAGCTGGCTCAGAACGTAACTGCTGAATAAGACACTGAGCTGGGAGGGAAGGTTTGCACATGTGCTTAGAAATTAGACAATCAGGCAAGGCAGCCCTTCTTTCAAGGATGGAGAAGGGGGAGGATATGTTCCTTCCTGGGCACAGGGGATTCCTTTATTATGGTTTTATGGAGCAGGTGCTTTGGTCTACAGACTTTTAAAGAGGAGAAAAAGAATTGTGTGTATTTGTGTTTGTGTGTGAGTGTGTGTGTGTGTGTGTGTGTGTGTGTGTGTGTGAGAGAGAGAGAGAGAGAGAGAGAGAGAGAGAGAGAGAGAGAAGAGAACAGTGGATATAATACATCTGATCTCTTCAACTTTCACTTCCTATACACACACACACACACACACACACACACACACACACACACAGATGCAGAGAGAGAGACAGAGAGAGACAGAGAGCGACAGAGACACACTCAAACACTCAATTTCACAGAAGTACATTCACAGGCACATATCTTTCTATCTTTAATCAGACTATGGAAATTTTTTTTTTGTTTTTTTTGTTTGTTTGTTTGTTTGTTTGTTTTTGCTATTGCATGTATATCTGTTATGTTAAAATCCTATAGATGAGTTTCACTATAAAAATGTTCTTAGGCACATTTCTTTTTTTATTTTGTTATTAGGCAGGTGACCAGTTTCAGTAAATTAGGACTAGAACGACCATGGACTTATTCTGTACTCATTCTTAGCTCTGTTTCTTATGTTTTCTCTACTTCAATTTCTGTGATAGTGTCCGAGGCAGACTGAGTGCAATATTAATTTGTACATCGCAACACAGTTTTTAGAAAGCACTTTGACACCACAGTCATTTTGTACCAAACAACAGTCATAGATTCCTCGCTAGGGCTCATGACCTTTTCTCAAAAGCTCCTTCTCCTTAACATCTAACAAGAGTCACAAAAACTGTTTGATCCTGGCATGTTCTATTTTTCTATTTAAGATTATTAATTAAAAATATGACATCCCTTCATTTCTCAGAGTAGTGATTAAGATAAACCCATTGGAGCCAGAACTATTAACTCAACCACTGTCTCTGCAGTAGAATCAGTTGGAAATTCCATGTTGGGAAGGGCATTGACCTGGTTGAGAGTCCTTGCTAGATAAGATCTTAGATGGCTACCGAGAAAAAAATATGATTTAATATTTACGGGAATGTGCATGAGGCAAGGTCAGTTATGTATATAATTATGTAGATTTTGCGGTGACTATTTAATAAAACTGAAAGGTTATAGAAACGAATATGCAATCTAAGTTGACTGACAGCAGCTGCATCCATGGGAGGTGGTGGTGGAGCTTCTCTTTTATTACTTTCCTTCACCACGGAAATACTTCAAAAGGGAGGACAGAAACCTCTTTCTTAGAATGTGAATAAAACATAAAAGGATTCAGATATGGTTTAGAAAGATGCATAGATAATATTCATACTGATAGATACCAAATAGGCTGCTGATAAAAATTTGACCGGGCAAGTTTAATTTGTTCAATGTTTTTGGTTAAGAGAAAAGGTCAGAGAGCTGCAGAGATTAATAACTTACAGTCAATAAGAAAGTAGGTGTCTTCGGTGTTTTATCTGTTGAATCTTATTAAACTGGTGTCTAGTAAGAGAATTGGGAAAGGTGCCATATTTTGTTGTTCAAATTGTTCTCCTTTGTCTTCTTTGGGTTATACTCCTATAAGCCAGAGATAAACAAAACAAAAAAAAATCTAGAAACAATTAAAAGAAAAATTTTAAGTTAACTCTACATAATCTGTACTTTATACTATGGATTTTAAATAATCCATACACATATAAAAAGTGTTCACAATATTCTTAGTTACAGAGTAAAATGCCCTGCATGATGATAGATTGCCTTAAGTACTATGTTAGATTTTCTAATTACCTAAGAGCTGAGAATCGGTTTCTCTTTCATAAGTATGGTGAGAACTTACTGGCCAATCAGCAATGTCTAGTGTAATGTGATTTAGAGATGTTGGGAACATTCATTCATTTAAGCCCACATTGTCAGAAGTCTGTACCACTGAGTCCTTAGTTCCTTGAATCAGGTTCAGCTGCCCAGCATCTTTCCCTCACAGATGAAGAGATGATGTAACACATTTTATTGTCAGGTGTGTTTGCTGTTCGCATTTGTTTTAGTATTGTTGTCATTGTTCTTGTTTGGGGGGAATATGGTTCCTTTGTGTAGTCCTGGCTGTCCTGGAACTGGTTCTATAGACCAGGCTGGCCTTGAACTTGTACAGCTCAGCCTGCCTCTGCCTCTGGAGGTTAAAGGCAAGTGCCACAGCCCAGCTATTGTCAAGTTTTAAATAGCCACAGCTGCCGTCTGTTTCTTGCAGTGTTTTGATACAAATGCATGATCAAGGGTGGAAATGGGACTAAAAGCACCCTTTGTTTACCTGATTAAAATCACTTGTCTTCACATGGTTACTTTTTGAGAAAAAGGAAAAATAATGTGAGATTATTAGGCCTTCATAGACCATCTTCTTGCAACCTAGGCCATAACTATACCTTGCTATAACAGTGTGTAGCATCTTTCCTAAAAGGAAGCTGATTTGACAGAAAGCAAATAAATAAAGAAAAGTATTGGTAGGCATGGGCAGTGCATATCTCATAGCTTAAACCTCTTGTTTCTTCCTTTTGCTTAAGATGATGAGATAGGGCTGGGAAGTCACTCAGGAGTTAAAAGGCTTACTACTCCAACAAAATGATCAGCATGTGGGCACCCAGACCCCAAGTTAATACACTATGGGTGAGGTGGTCTGTATATAATTCCAGCCACAGGAGATAGAAGCATGACCTTTACAATAAGAGGTCTAGAGGAAAAGCTATATCAGCAGGTTTTGTGTTTACTGTTCTTTTGCCTGAAAAATAAATAAGATAGGGGGAGGAGTAAATGAAGATTCTTCCCCACATCAAACTAGGGCCTCCAAACTTGTATGCACATATGTACACAGCACCCCCTCCATACAAACACTCAGGGACCCATACACATGTAAACACACAAACTCTTTGTACAGACATACACATGAAAAGAAGAAAAATAAAGAAAGAACAGAGGGATAGTTCTTGTAGCTAATTATCTCATGCCTGAACCCTATTTAAAATAATCACAGCTAGCTATCAGTGGGAAGATGCCCAGGATCCCATGGCAACTAGGGATGCTGAGTTCTTTTCACTCTTTTTCCAAATTCCTGCAAAGGTAAGGACATTGGCAACTCTGACTTCGAGCACACACTCTCATGCCATGTGAGGAAAACCGTTAGAACCTAGAAATAAATGAATAGAGCATGGAAGGTTTTTTTTTTTTTTTTTCAAATGACTAGCTTGCAATTTATGAAGCAGACTGTAAGTTTTAAGGTACTTGGAATTTTTTTATTACTATCATATATTTAATTTAGGCACAGCAACATCAATACTACCTTTGAAAAGGATGATGCAGTGAGCTGAGTAGTGCTTGACAGCAGTTTCTTACACATGCTCACTTATTTTCAACTCAATAGTATTTTTTATGTACATGTCTTCCACATTGTCAAGATCTGCGGCTGTATGTTAGACTGTCAAATGCTAAACAACCAGAGACGCTGAACTTTTTCTGGAGATAGGGACGGGGCCGAGTTGGAATTCTCTGAGGAACAACTGAAAATTCACACACGATGTGTCTGCTGCTGAGCAAGGCAGAGCAGCCTGCCTCTGATGCATGCCTGCTCGTCACCTGTGTTTTGCTTTTTAAAATAATTGCTAAAACATACCAATCAATGGTTTATCATACTCTTTGATAGACTTTATTTAGTCCATAGGCACTTTGTTCTAAGAAGTAAACCTAAAAACCGTATAGCTGGAAGTTGCACATTTATAATTAAAAAATAAGATGTTTCTGGGCAAAACAATCTACTAATTGGATTAAGAATAAATTCCATGTGCACTCAGGAGGATTGATTCACAGAACTTAGCATTAAATGTTATTTTGCACACTTTTACATCAAACATGACTTAGTCACATTTTTCCTGGGACCAAGGAGGGAGAGGACTTCAGTTCTGTTACAGCATTCTGTCACATTCCTTCTCTTTACCTCCTACCTTCACTAGTATATTTCTGCATCGATATGCAAGCTTTTCTCAATCTCTTGTTGTGATGTGACTCCAGGCTGTATATAAATTAAGTAGGGTATTCTTCTATTAAGAAACAAGTTCTTCACAGGCTCCAACTGTCCACTATCTTTTTGACAAGATGTCCTTATTATAAGTCTATAAGATGTCCTTATTATAAGTCTATAAGATGTCCTTATTATAAGTCTATAGTTCAGTTTTTGCTTTAATATTCTTCAGATTGCTTTAGTTTTATGCAAACGTCCTGTTTCTTTTTCTTTTTTTTTTGATTATTTATTTATTTATTTATTTTTTATTAATTTGAGTATTTCTTATATACATTTCGAGTGTTATTCCCTTTCCCGGTTTCCCGGCAAACATCCCCCTAATCCCTCCCCCTCCCCTTCTTTCTGGGTGTTCCCCTCCCCATCCTCCCCCCATTGCCGCCCTCCCCCCAACAATCATGTTCACTACTGGTTCAGTCTTAGCAAAACGTCCTGTTTCTTTATCACAGCCTGCACCAATCCCAGTAATGCCTGTTCAGCTTTTTAATTATTAGAGTAGCTTTCCAATTCTCTGTAAGCTTCCTGCTAGCTTATTTTATTTTTGCAATTTTTCTGGGTTCCTTTTTTTTATATTTCTTTTTAAAGGTCTCTAAGTTTCAAAAACAGTATGTCTTCTTCTTGGTATGATAAGAATTTGCTTCTCTTAGTGGTTTTACTTGATTTGGTAGACTTTTATTTTTTTTCTCATTCTTGTTTAATATCAACGTATATCCTGATTTTGTTAGTCGTTGTGTTTAGCATGGAAATACTTATATATAACTAACATAATTATAAAAGAAATATGAGAAAATTTTTGTGAGGAATTCATGGCCAAAATACATCAATTCAATTAATTCATTGGGTCCTTTCCAGACACTGCATTTATTAGTTAGGGTTGTCAGAACTAAATATAACATACAGGCTGCCTTAAATTACAGAAACATGTTTTTCACAGTTGTAAAATAGAGAATAAAATCAGCTGTCTGTAGAAATGGTTCCCATGGAAAACTGTGAGGAGGAACTTGCTCTGGTTTCTCTCATGGGCTTGTCCAAAGCCCTCATCCCACTATGTTTCTATCATCTGAGGCTATGCACATCTCTATATCCAGTTTACCTTTGAAATAAGGTTGGCTAGCATTCTGAATTCTAATAGACCAGAGGATACAATTTAAATGTGATTGGCATTTTCAATATCTTGTCTCTGTAAGTTATCAAGATAGTTCTGATGTTAACTCTGCATCCTCTGCCCTTGCAGCAAAACTAAAACCGACCCATAAACATGCTGACTGGTTCTATGCTTCATTTGCAATTCTTGAATTCAAACCATTGATAACAATCATGAAAATCTTTGTTTTCCTGGGTCGTGCTCTGTCTTTGTGGAAAGAATGACCAAGTCAATGAACAGGGATAAAGTAACCTGTATAAATATGGAGCTATGGAGTCTGAAGTGGGCCATGGAAGGGGACAAAGTGATATTGTGTATTGTTAATGTTAATAACTTGTTACTGGTAGTACAATATATGGGTGATAGTGATATATGATTAAGATGGGATTGCACTGTTTCTTTTAAAACCTTCTTTCTGGTAGTATAATGTATGTATGATAGTCATGTATAATTAAGTTGGGATTAAATTTTTCAGAGAATGAGAATAAAAAATGTTCTTAGAGAATTATATTCTTCATTTATTATTATTTATCTATTTCCTTGCTTCAGGAATACAAAATAGAAATAAGAGCATTTTGAGATAAACTTTCATCGCCTAAAATAGGAAAGCAGATAATTTAACAGTAGGTGTACTACATGCTTAATTTTCTTATGATCTGAAATGGAAATTCAACACAAAGTTCAGGCAAAAGAAAGATGGAATGCTATCACAGATCTTCAAGAAATTCCTCTGAATTAGGAACACAGGAAACACTCACAAGAACAGACACAGGCAATTACCTAAGTAAATGTTCTTTTAGAGTCCAGTGGAAAGATGACTGTGGTCGATGTCAACCATGTGAACCAAACATGGCCTAGATGTATAGGTAGATTCAGCACATATTATTCTGGTGTTGATTTGAGGCAGGAATGATAAATGACTCCAAGGGACTGCTCTTTTTCTTTTCTTCCATTTTTATTAAATTGAGTATTTCTTATTTACATTTCAAATGTTATTCCCTTTCCCAGTTTCCAGGCCAATATCCCTCTAATCCCTCCCCCTCCCCTTCTATATGAGTGTCCCCTCCCCATCCATCCCCCATTACTGCCCTCCCACAACAATCCCGTACTCTGGGGTAGAACCAAGGGCTTCCCCTTCCACTGGTGCCCCTACTAGGCTACTCATTGCTACCTATGAGTTTGGAACCCAGGGTCAGTCCATGTATAGTCTTTGGGTAGTGGCTTAGTCCCTGGAAGCTCTGGTTCATTGGCATTGTTGTTCTTATGGGGTCTTAAGCCCCTTCAGCTCTTTCAGTCCTTTCTCTGATTCCTTCAAGGAGAGTCCTGTTCTCAGTTCAGTGGTTTGTTGCTGGCATTCGCCTCTGTATTTGACATATTCTGGCTGTGTCTCTCAGGATAGATCTACATCCGGTTTCTGTCAGCCTGCACTTCTTAGCTTCATTCAAAGGGACTGAATTTAATTAGAATACTAGATAACTATTATCAAAGAGCTGTAGGCAAATAAGGCGTTGATTTGCATAAGAAAGTCACATGGCTAATATTGGGACCTGCAGAAACTTAGATGACTACATTATTATGAATGGAGAAATGTTATTGGGGGGGGACTTGACTAGATCACTCTGGAATGAACTCCAGGGAAGCAGTTAAATGCAAATGTCTTTATAATGCATTAAATAATCTGAAGACTATCTTTAGATAATGATGCAACATGAACCCTTTTGATATTATTCATAAGTATTTTAATGAATATATAAAATAAATTATATATTACGTGGATTACACATAGCATTTCAGATACTATGTAATGTGATAATTCATGTGTGTGTTATATACTGTTGAGTTTAGTTATACATAGTGAATCTTCAAATGAACAATATTCCTTAAAACATATCATTCCACCTAAAATCTCTCCAGTATCCAGCACACAAAATTTTTAAGAACTCTAAAAGACTGTTATGTGAAGATAGATAGCACTGTGTTGATCTTAATTATTTTGTTTGTTAATACATACATTTAGTAATAGACATTATACTTCAAAAACTGCATCTCATAAAAATGGCCAAATGATTTCGTTTTTATTTTTGCAAAGTAGTTTTGCAATGTTCACATTCATATTTTTGGGGAATCTCCTTAACATAAAATGCTAATCATTAAATTAAAAAATTATCTTTAATTTTTTTTTTACAGTACAGTCATTATCCTCCTCCTGGACCACGCTCTGACAGTTCCTCATCCATTCTTTCTTTTCTGTCTGTCTTCAAGAGGATGTTCCCCTCAAATCTAGCCCCAGCCCACCAGACCTCTCCACCCCTGGGGCCTCATGTACCTTGAAGGTTAGGTGATTCTTCTCTCATGAGGCCAAACCCAGCAGTCCTCTGCTGTATACATGTTGGGAGCCTCATATCAGCGGTGTATGCTGCCTGGTTGGTGGCTCAGTGTCTAATAGATTTCAGGGTCCAGTTTAGTGGAGATTGCTAATCTTCCTCTAGGGTCGTGCTTCTCAACTTCTTCCAGCCTTTCCCTGTCCCACGCGCGACTTCCAAGAAGCACACGGGACATAGAAATTCTCGCTATGAGTAACTTTTCCTCTCTATTTCCTCTCTCATGGTAAGTGCTCTTGCATCAGGCGCACCTATTTATCCCCTGTGCAGCACCCACACCTGATTGGTTTTACCTCGCATGAGATCTCATCAGGTACGCCCGGGAAATGGGCAAAGACCTGCATCAAGGCACTCTTTTACATGCAGTTAACTTCCTGAAAGGGCAGTCGGCTGGGCGCCAGAAGGCCAGCGCCATCTTGTCTGGCCGGCCTTCCGTGGGGCACAGGAAGCCAGCGCCATCTAGTGGTGGCGAAAGCATTAAGTGCCCTCTACATCTCACCCTTTTAATGGTGGTACTTGATGATCGCAGTCACCCTATCGCTGCGTAATGAGGAACCTCAGCGATGTGCAGGGGCTGATCAAATAAACACTGAGTCTCTCTCTCTTGTGCAATGGACCCACAGATCCATGGGGTGCAAGAGCAGAGAACTCAGAATACAGAGAGAGGACCCTCCTCCCAGTGCAAATGGACCCCACAGGTCCTTGGGGTGTAGGAGCAGGGAACTCAGATACAGAGTAAGTCCCTGCAAGATAAACAAATTTCGGTGGAGGCCCTTGTACAATGGCCACAAGTGCTTGAGTGATAACGGCCTTGTATGATACTGTTGAGATCTGGTTTGCAAACCAACCATGGTATGAATACTGATCCACAGCATAGGGGCTGCATCAAAGAGCCACTCCCGATAAGTAGTGGGCACCTCATTTGGTCCTCCTCAGCTATTGCCACCAAGGGCCATGGTCAAACCCCACCCTATAATGAAATTTAGAATTTCCAATTGTTAGTAACTACTCTAGAAAGTTCACCCACTGTACTTGTCTAACCAATAAATTCAGGGAGGATACTTACAGACACTGCAGACACAATGTCTGCAGCAGCAATGGCTTCTACAATAGCAGCCCGAAAGTGTCAAGTCTTTTCTAGACAGTTCAGGATCAGTCATTTTCTCTGGAACAACCAGCAGACAATGGAACCAATTTCTGAGATCTGTATGACCAGGACAGAGTTCTCCAGTCATTGTAGCTTTACACAGGTGGCTTTCTGTGAAGCTACAGTCTGTAAATGGCAACACCAGTTACCAGTTAAGGCAGCAAGAGTCACCAGGGAAATGAAGGGACAGGGTAACAGCTGGAATCAGCAAGCAGCAGTGTACAGAGTCTGAGCGTGAGGCCACAGTGGATGGGAACACACGCAGCGGTAACACTGACTGCAGCAACGGCAAGATTTCTGTGATGACAAAAAGGTGAAGGGGGGATCTTCCGCCTTCCTTTCAGGGCAGAGGAATGACTCTAGGACCCGAACCACGAGAGCTGAATCTTCATGTAACCAGGATCAGCAAGTCTCAGCAACCACCCAGGCAGCTGGCACGTTCTTGTAGCATCCTGTAGAAAAACACAAACATTCCCTCTTCCCCATATAAAATATCTGCACAGGAACATGTCAATAAGTGGATCTCTCTATTTCACCTAGGCAGAAGTATGCCTAGTTGTAGGGTGCCATAAACTTTGGCATCAAAAATTTTAAAATTGAAATAAAAGGAGCATATTTTAGCATACAGGGATAACTCCCCCTTTTTATTTATAAAGATATAGTAAAGATATTATTTATTAAGGTAAGTCCTCGAGGATTAAATTGAGGACACTGAGCACTTATATTTATAAATTGACTTGTATACCAAATTATTATCTCCAGCATTATTGTATTGGATATATAAAGAATGAGATTTTTTCACTAATTTTTCTTATGTAAGGCCTAATCTGTCTGGTATCTGTCCTCCCTTGTTAAAGAGCCCAGGCAATCTAGTTTAAGTTCTTAAATGGTCTATTAAGGAACAGTATATAGTGATCTTAATCACTAAGCCATCTCTCTAGTACCTCACAAACTTTATTTACCTAAACATAAGCATTAATTAGAAATGCCAAATCCTGTAAACAAGGTCCAGTTTTAGCATTATTTTGAAATCTGAGTTGGCAGGGTGAAGCTGGGCATTGAAAGTAAGCAAATGAAGTCTTCCTCTTTTCGTGAGGGTGTGTTATCAACCACATTACCATTTTTAAAGAGCTGGGTCTATGGTTTTGTTTAGTTGTCTGAGCCAGAGCACTGAAAGGACAGTGAGTTGTCAGACAATTTACACTGGAATCACTCACTGATTTTAAGTAGAAAACCTGTCTCCAATAAAGCATTAAGTAATTGTAAAATTTGAGGGCTAGTAGTATCTTAAAAAAAGGAAAACCTTTTAATCAATTGTAAAACCACAAGCCACACATTGGCTATCAGTATATGAATTGAAAGCTTGATTTTTAACATTTTAAAAAACAGTGGAAGCGCATTTTCTATGGGTTGCATGCACAAATTTACAGTAAATACAAAAGCATGCAAGGAGTAAAATTATCAATTTTGCCTGAAATTTGTATATGTAATAGGCCAAATATCAGTATTTTGTAATAACCAATTAAATTGCTGTTTGGACTAAGGTATGTTTCACCAGGTTTCTTTTTAAAATACTTCCATGACTCTAGCCTACAATTCTGTATTAACACAGCTGAAGTTTTATCTCCAATGTTCATAACAAAGACCTAAGTCCTCTGGTAAGGTGAGGTACTTAGCCAATTAACATATCTTTAGAAGCTTAACATTAGCTTCAAATATTCTTTTGGAGAATGTAACAGCTACTCCCCAAATATTAAAGCTCATTCTGAGCAAATGTTTGTAGTAAAATTTCCATATATACTGAAAGATTTAATGTTATCACTTCTTACATTGAAGAAGCAACAAAATTATATAATATAAGGCTATTAGCCACTTTTAATGATATCACTCTATGGGCTCTCTAAAATTATAAGCAAGCTCACAAAATAAAAACTCACAATCGCCAGGATGTAAACAAACTGCATAAAAACAATCCTCTAAATCTTGGAGTAAGGAAACTGGCTGTAATGTTCTCATAAGTTCCAAACCCTCATCAATCCTTCGTAAATCCTGTAACAATCTCTATCCAATACAATCTCTACCTGTTTGATTTTTCCTCAATTATAAATAAATTTGAGTTAGTCAATGTAACACTGGCAATCCTTAATCACAATCTTAAATTCTCCTTGTAACAGCAGACCACCACCACAAGTTCACCTGAGTTCTGAGTAAGTGACTAGGCAGCTGTTCTCTGGGCAGTGGAAATTAGCATTAGAATACAGATAACTACAGGGCAAGCCACAGCTTTAGAAAGCAAGACTTGCTAGGCAGCTGTTTTTGGGGCAGTGGAATTAGCATTAAAATACAGATAACTTCAGGGCAAGCCACAGCAAAACTCAACCCCCAACAAACAATCTAGTCTCCAAGGCACCCGAAGTCTATCTATTATGTTGTAAAGTTTGACTGTCAATTCTACATTTGAACGCACAATGGCGCGGTCTCCAATACCTTTCTAGACAATGTCCCAAATTCTTTTAGAAGCCTGGTTTCTAGCATAAGAATTCCATAAAAACATTACCTCAATTTAGACCTGTCTCACTAGGGTGGCCCAATGTCACATGTTGTCTAGAATTACTTCATCCAAATTACAGTTTTAAGCCAACTTTCTGTTACCAATATTATACCTTTTTAACCATATCCAATAACTTGAAAGCCAATAGTCCACAACCAAGGCAAGCAGAGCATATTTATACATTTAAAACCAATGAGAAACAAAATTGAAATGGCTACACATATCTTTAATATTTAGACCAAACACCATTTTTACCTTTTTAGCTATGATCTTAAGAGATGCACCTTGTCACCTGTTGAGTCAATTAATCAGTCAGGGATTTTTCTAAGAGAAACAGCTATCAACTCTTGTACCAAAAAAGCTGAGAAGCTGTTAGCACCTTTAAGATCAGCCCCTGTAGACGCTTAGCCAGCCTCTAAGCAGCTCCTCCAGCTAATCTAGACACCTGGCTCTAGGCACAGGGCTTTAAAGACCTGATTGAAACTGTTTTTATTCATTTGTTCCTTTTTGAAACGAATTAAAACCAAGTCAAGGTGCCTGACCGGCAGATAAGGTTTTACCATTTTTCTTTTGAACATGAAACATAAAACATTTAAACAACGAGAAACAAAAAATCACAGACATAAACTGACAGACAAGGACATCCTGGTGCACCAGAGACAAACAATAGACAAAGAGGGAAAAAACCAGATGGTGTTCACGGTGACTATCCACTCGGGTGGAGTTGATATGGGCGATGGATTGTCTCAATTCCTGGACTAGTCCACCAACATGTTGAAACCCAATTCCTGTAAGATACTAAGATATATTATCTGAGCGGCACAACCGACATTTGCCAATGGTATGGAAGTGAAACACAGCCCTGAATAATTTTATTCACAACCCAATTACATAAACTCCATCAGGCTGTGCGTGGGCACTGAGATGTCCTTTTGTTTGATTCTCCTGAATAAATTTTCAGGCGGTCTGCCTCGATCAAATCTGATCAGCATGACTCTGTAAAGCTGTCGCGTCAGCTGCAGACGCCTTGTGGCGTCCCGAGAGTCAACGCAGGGCTTAATTATACCTTTATAAGCACCAAGACAAAGTTTTTCCCCAAAATACTGTGTTCCTTTTACCTCCTCCTTTGTTCTCTCCGGGACATTCTTTCCCCAACCTCACCTCGGGTTGGAGGGACTGCTACTGAGATCGATCAGTTTCCTTTTCTCGTTGCAACTTTTTCACTACCCTCTGTTTCTGACCATCTTTTCCCTTGCCCCAACGCTCTCCGCTTTGCTGTTTTAACTAGGCAGTTCCCATGCAACCTCTGACGCCTTTTGGCGGTAGCTAGAAACTCAAAGGTCAATAGAAAAAGCCCGAGGGTTGCCAGAGCAACCACAGCGGCACCTGCCGCGTCCGGCAGGGGACTGAGTTGGAGCAGATCAAGGCTAGCCATGGTCTCTCAGAGTCTTACCCCACTCATAGCTTCTGAATTTCTTCCGTGAAATGGAGGCTTCCTGTGGCGCCGACGATGCGACTGGTGTGGCCTCTGGTCCCGGGTCTCAGCACCAAATGTCCCACGCGCGACTTCCAAGAAGCACACGGGCCATAGAAATTCTTACTATGAGTGCAACTTTATTCCTCTCTATTCCTCTCTCATGGTGGAAGCCCCTTGCGCCGCCAGGCGCACCTATTTATCCCCCGAGTGCGCACCCACACCTGATTGGTTGTTTACTCATGACCTCATCAGGTACGCCCCGGAAATGGGCAAAGACCTGGCACGAAGGCACTCTTGCACATGCGCAGTTAACTTCCTGAGAAGGGCAGTCGGCTGGCGCAGAGAAGGCCAGCGCCATCTTGTCTAGCTCGGCCTTCCACGTGGGGCACAGTGGAAGCCAGCGCCATCTAGTGGTGGCGAAAGTTATTGCGGCCCTCTACATTTCCCTGATTCAACCACAGGGGTTTCTGACTCAGTCCATTGGTTGGATGTATATGCTTCTGTCTCTGTCAGCTGCTTGTTGGGCTTCTCAGAAGACAGCCATGCTCGGCTTCTGTTTATAAGCACACCACAGCCTCAGTAACAGTGTCAGGCTTTAGACTTGGAGCCCCCCTCCCCTTGAGATGGGTTCCAGGTTGGGCTGAACACTGGACTAACTTTCCCTTATTCTCTTCTACATTTTTGTACCTGCAGTTCTTTTAGACAGGAACTATGGGTCAGAGTTTTTGACTATGGGATACCAACCCCATCACTCCACTTGATGCCCTATCTTTCTACTGATGGTGGCGTCTGCAAGTCCCCTCTCCCCATCCTTGGACATTTCATCTAAAGTCCCTTCCTTTGAGTTCTGAGAGTCTCTCACCTCCGGGTCTCTGGTACGTTCTAGAGGTACCCCCACTTCCCACCTCCTGACGTTGCATATTTCCATCCATTCTGCTGGCCCTCAGGGCTTCACCCCTGCACCAACAATACCTGATCATGTTCCTCTTTTCCCCTCCTCCTCCCATCTGCCATGTTGGTCCCACTTACCCCCCCACCCCCTCCACTCCATGATTGCTTTCTTCTCCCTCCCAAATGGAATTGAAGCATCCTCAATTGCACCCTATTGCTTGTTAACCTTTTTGAGGTCTGTGGATTTTATCCTGGGTATTTTGTATTTTTTGGCTACTATCTACTTATTAGTGAGTACATACCATGCATTTTTTTGGCGGTCTGAGTTACCTCACTCAGGATGATATTTTCTAGGTCCATCCCTTTGCCTGCAAAACTCATGATGCCCTTGTTCTTAATCGCTGAATAGTATTCCACTGTGTAAATGAATCACATTTTCTGCATCCATTCTTCCATTGTGGGTCATCTGGGTTGTTTCCAGTTTCTGACTATCCCAAATAAGGCTGTTATGAATACACCAAGTAGATTGGACCAGAAAAGAAAATTCTCTCTTCACATAATAATCAAAACACTAAATGCACAGGACAAAGAAGGAATATTAAAAGCTGTAAGGGAAATAGGCCAAGTAACATATAAAGTCAGACCTATCTGAATTACACCAGGCTTCTCAACAGAGACCACAAAGCCAGAGGAGCCTGGACAGAGGTCATATAGATCCTAAGAGAACACAAATATCAGGCTATGCTACTATAACCTGCAATACTCTTAACCATCATAGATGGAGAAACCAAAATATTTCATGACAAAACCAAATTTAAACAATATCTATCTTCAACACAGCCCTACAGAAGATTCTAGAAGGAAAGCTGAAACAAAAGGAAGGTACCTACAACAAAGAAATAACAAGAAATTAATCATCTCATAACAAAACCAAAAGGAGAGAATCACGTACACATAAGGACACCACCAACAAACAGGAACTAATAATCATCTGTTTTTAATATCATGTTATCTTCAATTAGCATTGCAACAGATATCTAAGTATAAAGGAAATAATGTCACACATTACATTTTCTATGTATTTAATTTTTGCCCGTAGAGGTTAAGAGACATGGCTGGAAATGACGGAAATGAGTAGTTTAAGGTAAACACAAGCAGTTGTTTAAAAATCTTGATCATTCTTCTCTTTATTTTCTATGTAAAATTAATTCCATGGTTTCTAAAATAAGTATGTCTGGAAGTACTCCTATGAGAAAATCCTTTTCTATTCTTTCACCTCTATCAATATAAATTAGATCTGTGTCCTCCCAGAACTAGAGGCAAAAGCATTCAATTGATTGAATAACTAAAAATGTCACCTAACTCAAGATACCCATGTGCAATCCATACTTATATCCACCATTCAATCTCTTCTTACCAGTCACATGAAGGTGAAGTGTTTTTATCTTGGTGTCTGAAAGAAAAGGCTTCTGAGAGGATTGGAACAGAAGCTCTGTCCACAGTAATGGCAGCAGAGAATGGACGTTAATTCCTAAAGTACGTACGAAGCCCTGGATCACTGTATGAGAGGTAGACTGGTGTGCTTAATGACCACTGCAGTCTGAATAGCATCTGGTGGCTCACAAAGGTTCTGAGGGTGTTTGTTCACTTCTAGTGAGCAAATGCCATCACCTCAATTGGACATAAGTGGAAGACTGATTGACAACTTGAATGTTAAGCTTGATGAGTGCATTTCTTTTTTTGGATTGACGAGCCTGTTTATTATGCAGTGAGCACCACTGACAAAACAGTACCTTCCTGAGGAGATGAATTGCATTAGGTAAACCTAGGCTCGCCTGATCTTTCCATAAATCATCAAATGTTCGTACCATAAAAATTTCAGTGTGACATTCTCAAAATTCCAAATGCTCTTAAATTATTGCAAAGAAAATGTTTTTTATAATATTAAAAATCTGTAGTGGGTTTGTTCTAATCCTGCTTATATTTTAATGTTAATTTGGGTGCTCCAATCTGCTTACATGAGTGTCAGAGAACATGCTCCCAGTTGGTTCTGATTGGTAAATAATAATGACAACAGCCAATAGCTCAGAAGGACAGACAGAGTCCGGTTGTTGGAATTTCCCAGACTTGGGACCAGGAGAGAGTAAGAAATGAGGGGAGGTCTGACATGCTGGGAGAATGTGGAGGAGAACAGCAAGAGATTGCAGGCCTGAGAACAGTGCGAGATAGACAGGCATAGGCTCCGTGAGAGCGGACCCATGGGGCAGACCATCTGGGCAGCCCTTTGGGTCCGGAGGAGCCAAGATAGAATATAGAGTTTAGTAGGTAATAACTTGGGATTATTGGTGAGAGGTGGATTAACAGTATGGAGATTCGGCAGTGGCCCAGCTAATGAGCTGGTTAACATATAAAAGTTGTGAGTGTGGGTCATTCCCAAACAACCACTGGGCTGGGTAGCAAAGCTGCTGCCTGGGTTTATTTTTTAAATGTTAATTTTACAAAATTCAGTAATATAAACAAGACTGCTATTATATTATGTCTATCAATACAGAAATTGTGTTTAAAAATGAGTTTCAATTTTATTACTGGATCAACACCCCTCTACACACACTTGCACATACACATGCATACACATTCATAATAGCAGTTGCTAAGTGTTAAGAAAATCTTGAGGATGCCCAAGAATACTTGCATAGGAGAACAATTAGAGTCATAGAACCCATTGATCCACGCAGAAAAGTCTTTGTTCCGTTGTAGTGTTTTGCTTTGAATACACACACAGACACACACACACACACACTTTCTTTTCTGTAGACTCTGATATAAAAATCATATGGACCAGGCCAAGATTTTGTCAGAGGTAAAAGAAATGATGTCTGTATGTGTATAAAAAATACTTAGTGTTTCTTAAGGGTTCATTTCAACTTCCTTGCTTAGGAAACAATTACTGCTTTGACATCTTTCAGTACATTTCAATCCTAGATTTATAATTCTACTTTAATCCTTTAAAAGAAGTTACACTGTGCTGTGAAGGACTTTCTTTTCCTGGAAACAATCTCTAAACTTGAAAAGGAATTGAGTTTGTGACCTTGAAATCAAAAGGCCCAGGACACCGTGCAGACAGTGGGCTCTGGCTGTTTCCCAAAGCCTGACTTTTATTTACTAGATCTTTCTTTGCTGTGACTCACCATACAAAATACAGACATGTTGAAAGGGAAATGAAATGAGGCTTTCCAGCAGTTAAAGAACATAATCCTGGTCTAATCTGTCTGTGGGACTAATGCCTTTGGTGAGTGTGTACCTCGGATTCTTCACATTTAATAACAGGGATGCTCAGGGTCATGGATAAGGCACAGTCATTGCAAGAACAGAGGTCTGTGCTTCATCTCCAAAACACATACCAGGTGGATCCATGGTTGCATGCATTCTTAGCACTGGGTTACCTTTTGAGGTCCAGCGTGTGGAAACACTCATTTAAAAGAACTTTGGATGGTTCCTGAGGAACTACCTCCAATGTCCTGCAGCCTCCACCTGCCCATATATGCAGGTAAACGCCCCCTCACTCGCTTAAACACATGTAACACGCATATGCACTCCCTGCCCCCACCTGCACACACATACATGCACACAAGAATATCCATATCAATGTATATGAAGTGTTCTGAATAAAAAATTCCACTGAATATGCAGAATGCATTTAGTGCACATGGTTTCTATGTCTTTTGATGCTTTCATTGCGGCTAAGAGATTTAAAAACTCTTAACTAAGCTTGAAAAATCATTAGGGAAATAAACTCAAAAGGTATTTGAGGTAACTCTTAAATTTGTAAAGTGTGTTTGGTGGTTCGCATATGCTTGGCTCATGAGAAGTGGCACTATTAGGAGGTTGGCCTTGTTGGACTAGGTGTAGTTTTGTTAGGGGAAATGTGTCACTGTAGGGTTGGCCTTTGAGAGACTCCTGGTTGCCTGTGGAAGATACAGTCTCAGCTCCTCCAGAACCACATCGGCCTGGATGCTGCATGTTTCCTGTCATGATGCTATGGACTGAACCTCTGAAACTGAGCCAGCTCCAAGACAATGTTGTCCTTTATAACAGTTACCTTGGAAATGGTGTCTTTTCACAGCAATGAAAACCAAACTAAAACACTGGGGTAAAAAATCAAACATGAAATTACATTCATGTTTTTTTACAGGGTGGATTTGTCTGTACTGGATAGCACTCACTGTTGTACTTATACACACACACACACACACACACACACATATATATATATATATATATATAGAGAGAGAGAGAGAGAGAGAGAGAGAAAGGAACAGCTCTATTTTTAATTTTAATTGCAGTAACTATGCTTTGTTAGCATTATACAAGTGTTTAATAAAGTCTGGCAAATGTAAAAATTAATATGACCCTCTAAATTACATGCTGCAAACATTTTCTAGCATTACTAATGTTTAATGGTATTAAATTGCTTTGTAATAAATTGTATAGCTTCTTCATTTACATTAGATATTTTATGTTATATTTCAAATGTTATCCCCTTTCCAGATTTCCACTCTGGAACCCCTATCCCACCTTCCATCCCCTTGCTTGTATGAGGGTCCCCCACACACCCATTCCCACCTCACTGCCATAGCATTCTCCTACACTGTGGCATCGAGCCTCTCCTCCCATTGATGCCAGACAATGCCATCCTCTGCTACATATGTGGCTGGAGTCATGGGTTCCTCCATGTGTACTCTTTGGTTGGTGGTTTAGTCCTTGGGAGTTCTGGGAGGTCTGGTTGGCTGTTGTTGTTGTTCTTCCTATGTGATTGCAAACCCCTTCAGCTCCTTCAGTCCTCCTAACTCCTCCACTGGAGTCAGTGTTCTCAGTTCAATGTTTGGCTATGAGTATCTGCCTCTGTATTTGTCAGGCTCTGGCAGAGCCTTTCAGGATATAGCACATAGAATACTCTTATTGTTTTAAGCTTTTTATTAATTAACGTCAATAATTAGAAGTAGACCTAAATTTAACAGATCTGTGGAAGAATAAAAAAGGGAATTCATTATAATACACGTTACAACTATTACTAAATTAACTGAATACATTACTAAAATATCTTTTGAACAATTTAAAATCTTTTAGTATTTGAGAAATTGTTATGTTTTGTTTTAACTTTGCAAGTTATAATCCAAGATAATATAATATCATAATTTTAAGGTAGATACTTTATATATAATACTGTTACTAATTATTAAAAACTATGTTTTATTTATTTATTTTAAACTAAGTGACATTTAAGTAATTTAATTTTTTTCTTTTTAAATTGAAAATTTAAAGAATAGAAATTATTTTCTAGCAATTAAAGAGAAATTAATACATTTTATAACTTACCTGCAAAATTCATATCATCTGTGACAAACTACAGTGCTGACAAATTTCTTCTCATGAAATAGTCCATATTCTTTTGCAAACTAGGAGAAGTATGCTTAATCTATGATACCATATGTAAAAAAATCTACACATACATACATGTACTCTAAATATGATACAGCACCTCAAATTGTATTGCATAAACACATAAGCATGCATACTCTTATACATATAGACAAATACTGTGAGATGACAGGATAGGATGACAAGAGCAATTGGTATGTGGCAATGGCTTATGAACTTAATTATCAGTTGTCATTAGAGGAAGAAAGTAGTCTTTGCTTTAGCTGATAAAGATCCAGAACAATATATCATTTGGAAATACGGAATGTGTATCAACCAAAAAATATTAAGAGTTCAGGACTAATTACATTTTAAAAGCAGGAAGTAGAAAATTTTGTAGGCATATACATGTATAAATACATACTGTGTCAATAATATACATAATAATATAGCCATATTTGTGGATGTGGACACAAACATGCTTATTAGTGTTTTTTAGTATAAAAATATATGTGCACTAAAGAGACAGCTCAGTCTTTAAGAGTACCTGTGTGCTTCCAGAGTTGGGGTCCCAGCCCTCACATCTTGAGCTTACAATTTCCTATATACTGTCACTAGGGAATTTGATGCCCCTTCTTTCTGTCAAATGCAATGTTAAATGGAAGCAAACATCAACAGACACACACACACATACATACATACTTACATACATACATACATACATACATACATACATACGTATAAAATAAACCTTCAGGATATGTGGTGTGTGTGTGTGTGTGTGTGTGTGTGTGTGTGTGTGTGTGTGTGTGTGTGTTGTGTCTGCATGCTTGTGCGAATAGAGTGCATTTAACTATGTCTCTGGAACTGATATTATGCAAATTGCAAGTGGCATTTTTAGCCAGGAATAGGGCTGTACAAATTGGTTCTAGAACACATAAGGGTGAGATGGATGGTCCTCTGAGAGTTTGGAGCCATCCTGGTTCTCATAGTTAGTTCTGGTCCAACCAGAACTTACAGTAAGATCTTATATTGAAGGAAAAATAAAAGAAGAAGCAAAGCAAAACAAACCAACAGAGAAAAAAATTCTTTTTATATTTTGTTTTGCTATTTTTTAATTTTGATTTTAATTTTAATTTTAATTTTTGGGGGCAGACACGGAAGGAGTGGAAAGTGAATGTGGTTAAGGTGTATGACCTGAAATTCCCAGAGAATAAATAAACATATGGTATTGAAAAAAAAGTAATGACGTCTTCGAGCTTATTTTAAATTGCCTTTGTTGTGATCATGGTTATCACATTATTTCAATACTTTATTAATTATATACATATATTTTAATATTGAAATCTTATTTGAAAATTATATTCTCTGGGTGCAGATATTTGTAATTACAAGCACATAGATTGACTCAATCTTAAAGCAGACCACCTGTGGACATGTTAAATTAGCAAACAGGACATAGGCACTGTCATAGGTTAGCATAGTTCTATTTAAATAAAAATATCCAGATGTTCTTAAACTCCACTTTAAGTTTCTTTAACTATGGCATCCATGTGGATATTCTCATAGTAAATATAACACACTTCACAACTTCTATAATTTCTATGATCCATAGGAATATTAATTGTCAGTAAAAAGTCATCTATGATGGGGATATAACCTTTGAGTACCAGACCTATGGAAATGGCCATAGGAGAAAAAGAGAAAAAAAAAAAAGAAAAGAAGGGGAAAGGAAAAAAGGAAGAAGAGAGACAGAAAAGGAATATTCTTTCTTAGTAAATCTAATTGCTATTTTGGAATAGTAGAAAATGTAAGACTAATGACCATGTAAAGCACTTTAGCTTTCAATGTAGAATTCTGGAAAGATCTTTTGTCATTAGGAGCAATGTTTCATTAAAATTAAAGAATACATGATTTTAAGGAAGTTTCCTGAGCTGTGATGACACGAACTTTCATTAATGAGCTGTAGAAAATTCCGCTTATGACAGTGCTCACGAAGCTAATCATAAACGAATGTCATCAAGTAGCACCTAATTAGCGTGATTAACCAACTTCAGTGCTCACCAGAGAAGGCATCGATTCAGTGCATTCACTTTATAGGCAGGAAATGTTTTACCTTGGGGATCAATGCCTTGCTTCTAAAGGACCTTTAATAGGTCTTTTCTCTTGTTTTCACTCACATATCTGATTGGTCTGTTATCAGACAGTGAGCCTGTTAGATAAGCAAGCGTAACCTTGAAAATAATGAGGTGCACCTTGCAGAGTTTGATAGGGCTCTTCATGGTGGATTTGATGAGACTGAGGCTTGGGAATCCTAGCCAGCTTGAAATCAGCCTTATTCAAGCACGTTCTCTTAAATAGCTTTAAACAAATTAAATAAATTTGCTAAAGACTGAAAACTTCTATCATGTCACTAGGATCGCTCTGTGTAATAGAAGTCCTCATGACAACACATACCAATTAAACACAGATAGAATCAGAATCATCATGAGAAATGAGAACATTTTAAATAACATGGTACAAAATTTTTATGTTAGAATTTCTAGAAGTAACTTTGCTGGATAGGCTAGTTTATATACATCAAATTTAATACAATCATACAGTGCTATTCTTCAAATAATGATTATGGTTTCATGATTTTACAAGAAAATATCATCCATTTGCATAAAATTTCCAGAAAAATCACACACATTTTAAAAATTCATCAGAAATATTCATCAAACAACTTATATTTTAAATTGTTATATTATTAATTTGACATCAGAGCATTATTGTTTGAAGATAATTGAGAAATTAAAGTGAGACAGTTATCCTGACTTTATAGAAGATATGAAAACTTACTCTTATGATCTGCATTTAAACAATGAAAATCTAATTCAACTTATTGCCAAAGCTATGAAGAGTTGCTTTGGGTTGTGAGTCTGTGTCTTTGTTTTTACTATTCTATCCATGCTTGTTTTGTAGCATTCTTTTCAGACAGTGGAACATTCTTTCCAGTAGAGTGGGAAACTTAGGAAGCTCAGGAAACCTACAAGGCTAAAGAAGTTATGAAAATTTTAAAATTCATGATGGCCCTTCCCTAGATATTATTAACAATAAGCAACTGCTGATAGAACGCAGACTCTTGGGGGTTGGGACATAAAGCCTACCTAGCCCATATGAGACTGAGTTCAACCCTGACAGAGAGAGGAGAGAGGAGAGGAGAGGAAGGGAGGGAACGGAGGGGAGGGGAGGGAGACAGACACAGAGACACAGAGACACACAGAGAGATAGAGAAGAACAGAGGCAGAGACATAGAGATGGAGAAAAAGAAAGTACTTTCTTATCTAGCTGTATAGGGAGATTCAGAATTCAGGTTAACTTATTTTTATGCAAATCTCAAAGGATGTTAGTTCTTTCTCACTGGACAATAGTCATTTCTTGTTCATTTGTTCAGTTTTAAACTTTGGTTTCTGTTCGTTTACTTTTCTTTAACTGAGATCTGTAGTAAACCAGTGATTTTGTAAACTTCCTATTCATATTCAAGTAAAAAGGCTCTCTAGGATTTAAAGAGTATTGGAAAAGAAATTTGTGAAAATACATATTATTAAGAAGTTCTGGTAGAAGATATGGCCCCCAGTTATGGGAAGGGCTCTCCTCAACCATCCATCTTAAAATTTTTGACCTATAAATTTTCTTGTCTCAAGGAACTGCAGGGACAAAATAGAGCAAATGACATCCAGAGACAATCCCACATTGGGATATGTCTCATACATAGGCGCCAAAGCCAACACTATTTTCAAGGTCATGTTTTGCTTGCAGTTAGGAGCCTGGTATAGCTGTCCTCTGAAAGGCTCTGTTAGCACCTGATTGAGACAAACAGATACTCACAGTTGAAAGAGATTGCAACCCCATATGAGGGACAACTGGACCTCTGAGAGATCCCAGGGATTAAGTCACCAACCAAAGACCTTACATGAGCTAGTCTGAGGTCCCCACTACATATGTAGTAGAGGACTGCCTTCTCTGGCCTCAGTGGGAGGGGATGCCCTCGGTCCTGTGGAGGCTTACTGCCCCAGAAAAGGGGGATGCTATAGGGGTAAGGTGGGGGCGAATGGTTGGTTGGGGAAGCCTTCTTAGAAGCAAAGAGTAAGGGGGTGGGGTGGAGGGGGTACTGCAAAGTGAGTCAACAACATTTGAAATGTAATGAATGAAACAATTAATAATAAAAAATGCTAACTCACGGTATGCTGTAGGGATGTTAACATCCCCTTATAGGTTAACTATAATTAACATCTTTTTATGCATATGGATGTATGCATAAAATCTTCCCATAATTCGGGAAGTTCTGACAGTGCTAGAATTACACAGAACTTTTTTGTAAGTAAGACCTTTGTATGGTGTTACTGCCAATACCATATAGTTGAGTAATAGATAAGGGAGAAATCAAACTGGTACTACATGAAAGCTTTGTCACTACAGGCTAGCTTTCACAGTGATGAAAGGTGTTATGATTGATATAAGATGAGAAGAATAATCTACCCAGGTCTTACTATGGCAGCTAAAATGACACCTGGCCTGCCAAAATGTCCCCTACTCTTGAAGGACAAGAACATCATTGGAGTAAATATCCACTTCCTGATTGGAACTGTGTATTACTGTGTCAGCTAAAAAGGCAAGACTGGCAGCATTATCAAGAAAAGAATGCCTGTCTAGATAGGTCATAGTCTTTTGGGCAAATGAAGTACTATTTTTTCGCTAAATTGATACATTATTCAACTGACTTCTAATATTTCTTGTCATACTGGTATGTGAATATATCTCTAAACGCTCACCAGAGAAGCTATTTGTTATAACGATGATAACTCAGAGACTCACAACTGGTAAAGGCATAAAAAGTAGGAGATTGTGGAATTTTTCAGCCTATGTGTAAGAGCTTTATTATTCCCTCTTTTCCTAAGGCTTGGGGATTTTTGCAGAAGAAAGGGTAGACATTTTGTATGAGCCTCAGATCTTGGGTATGTACAAGGAAAAAGTGTCCATGCAAATAACATGGCGGTTTCACATAGGCACTTTAATCAGTTTTGAAAGAATGCCCAAGATGTGAATAAGCTCAGACCAGACAAAATCCAATCCTGGGAAGGAAAAGTCCCATGCCTAATTGATGATCTGTTGGGAATTGATGGTTGCTATGAGATAGTCAATTTTGTCTAAGATACTAGTCACTGCTAAGAAGACATTCACTAGTAGCAAACCACACATCTAAGAATATACAGGTTTCACAGTTAGAATTTGATAGGTTTGTAAAAGGAGGATAAAAAGTTCAGTGGTAAGAGACTGGACACCCCAGTGTGTTCAGAGATTTGGTGGGGTGGTGGGTTTGGGGGTTGGGGACATCCTCACAGAGACAGGGTGGTAGGGAGTAGGTATGAGATGTGGAACAATATGAGGGTGGATTGGTAGGGGAATAAAATCTGGAGTGTTAAAGTAAATTAATTAATTAATTAAAAGAAGTTCAGTGGGCAGAGAAGTGAAGGACTGCATCTGGGAGGTTTTGGATGTCAGTGAATATGATCCAAAATACTGAAGAAAATTCTCTAAACTCTAATGAAAAATAAACCTTTCTTGGTATTCATATAATTAAAGATAAATAATATCAATAGTAATAGTGCAATTTCTTTAATACTTTGTTAAAGTAAGCACAAGTAACCACTAAAAGAGTTTTATTACTAATAAAAGTATATTTTACAAGTCACTTTCTAGTACCTTGAAAGGTACTAGATTGCGTCTGATCTATGCAGTAGATCTCAGCTGAGATTGGCTATATATCCATTGTTAGTAATTTATGCCTGCCACAGAGATATCTGAGACTTTATTCTACTTAGATTTCAGTGGATGATATGGGCCCTTTGTGCACAAGTATTTCAAGAAATCTGGCATTAAAGGACACACCTAGCTTTCTCCTACTGATAAAATCTAAACACACTTAATTATTATAGTTATCTAGTTATCATATTTTAGTGCATGTTAAAATTTAAACCAAATTCAGTAATTGTGAAACACAGAGTGTTACTCCAGTAGGAAGAAATGAAATTTTCAACTTAAGCTCAGCTTCTCTACAACAATGGGTTAAATAGTTACATGGCTGGGTCAGGGAGTATCCGTGGTTATGGCTGTTAATAATATTGATCACTGTACAAGCTAACTGGCTTTATCCAAATGCAAACCAAGCTATTACACATCTTGCCTTCATGAAATAGTTTTGCAGCTTGGAGCCAGGCACCTCCAGAAGGCAGGAAATTCCTTCAAACATATTGGAAGTGCAGCTATTTTCTACTCTCTTATTTTTTCAAAGAAAAGACTTTTCGGACCTTTGGTAAGTCATCCCGAGCTGTCCATCTGGAAAGGCAACTTTTGCAAAGATTTCAAAGGAACACTGAAAGAATTCATCATGGCAAGTTTTCTAAAGTCAATACTCTATGAAAGTGGAGGTCAAGAACTTGAAGTTCGGAAGAAACTCGATGCAAGTTCAGTCAAGACATGGAAACATCAATGTCATGTAGGATACCACACAAGAGAGGTGGAAATTTTGGGGGAAAATAGTCTATCTCTTCCTGAACAAACTTTTCATGTCAAACTAAAATGGAAATTGTGTAGTTTAAATTAGTAACAAAATTTCCAGGACAATATGCAGATGTGCAAAGAAAAGGAATGAACAGGCACATAAAAGACTATAATGAACAAATACCAGTGAGAAAAAATGGCTGAAAAGGACACTATGCTAACAAGAAGTCACATGTCTTAACTCTTTAAAACTTCATGGTTTTTTAACTCTGAATTCTATAATAGTTTACCTGATACATCATTTTGTAGCCAACTCATGACATGAAACATATTTAGGAAGCAAACAACAAGGATGAACTTTTCAATGCGTAAGAAGGCTTAAATGGTGTATCTTCTTTCTGCCTAACTTTTCCAAAATGCCATATGAATTCTCAGGTACATTTTGGCTAATATTTTTCAGAGACGCCAGATATCTGACAGCTTTATCTACTTACATTAAAATTGTAATTTTTTTCTTTGTCCTTGTTCATGACGGACTGTTTCACAATGTCACCCACAATGTAGAGAATACTCATAACATCACAGTCAAAGTCTCTATGCTTGGTGAGGACAGCCTGACTTTGTTATCTCCGAATTGAAATAATAGCAAAGAACAAAATCCTATCTTCCACAAATGGCTGCGTTTGAGACAGCAGTCTGTGCAAATCTTCTAAGAGCTCTGCTACAGGACACTTGGAATATTCTAATTTGGTGTGGTAGAGCTGATCAGGTATCCACAGGGAGACATCCAGGCAAATTGAGACAGATTATAGGCACTTTCTCTGGGTCTACGTCACCACATTTTACAAACTAAAATATACAATACCTAGTTAAAATTAATGTCAGATAACTTGCTGATATTTCAGTTATATCTGTTCTAGGAATCATCTGTCCTAGACATTCTTTCAAATACTACTCCCATTTAATCTGAAAATTAAATTTAACTTGGTAGTTTAAGTTGATTTTGAAGGGAAGTTCTAGCATACAGATCCGGGAATAGATGTTCAGATGACCAGTCTTTTGTGAAGTTCTTTAAAGACAAGAGTGAACTTTTAAAGAACAACTCTCACAGAATTATTTTGATCTACGAATATAGAAGAAAACTAGGTGCCAAATGGGAGAAGGCAGAAAAGCAGTGCTTAAACTATTTTTTCTTGCAAAGCATTAGTCTTTTGATAGAAAATGTTTCTGGGAGTGAGGGTTATCTATCATTCCTGTGTTTGTGCTGAATTCAATTTTAAAAAGTTCTGGAGGCTACAGGATTATTCAGCAAAGATTCGAAATTGCTACTGTTTTATTCTGATTAATGTTGTATACAATTGATCATTCCTCTAAAAAAGATAAATTTGCCTCCAAAGCTTCATATTCCCTTTCGAGTGAATTCAATATATCCCCAAGAATCGTAATATGCCAGGGCAAAAGAATTATTTACATCAAAGTAGCATACAATTTTTATTAGTTGGGGAGAAGAACAAAGTATTTGACAGCTAGTAAGTTAAATAAATATACTATTTCATCATAGATTTAGCTTTAATTTTGACACATTTGTTCAAGCATTTCATGTCAATGATAAAATATATTGGTAATGTAGGCTGATTATCATTAAAGTCAATGTTAACATTCCAGTTTAGAAACACGAATGTTCACCTAAAAATTCATGAGGATTTGGATATGATTCTTTCCCTGAAGATTTCCACGTGAGATACTTGTTAACTATTGAGACTCTGCTGAGATCTGTCAATAACAACAACATCAACAAGAAAAACCAGGAAAACAAACAAACAAAATCCAGATTTTCCTCAAGAAGGAAAGAAGTACAATTTATTCAGAGCTAAACAAAAGTGTTCGTGCCTGAGAACGTTAATTTAGGTAGCCTCTAGTATTATTCCATTAGATATAGGTACCCAAATTTCTTATTGTCACAAAGGAAAGACATTAATACATCACCAAATATATTAATGAAGATATCAGACTGGCAGAAAAGTAGGGAAATCTCTGGTAAGCCTATAGATGCTGCCCAGTTCTGATGATGTTTATAGCCTTAGTGAACACTAGTGATCCTCTATGAAAGCATTACTAAGATTTTACTGTTCCATATGAAGCACATTAGGCCCGACATACTTTATCCACATGTATAGAAAATGAGCTCCTATGTTACTTATACTTAAGAAAAGCATTGCAGTTTTGGTAGTGCATAACCTACTAGATTTTCTTTTCTTTTCACTGCAAATTAGAGTTTTAAAATCTACTTTGAATTCTCCAACTTACTAATAGTATATATTAGGTTTAATATTTTCCATGAAGTATTGAAAATAAACAAATAATTTCCAGGGAACATGGATAAGGTCATTTCTTTATGCCCTGAATGTAATCTTTGCTTTCAAACTCAGCTGTCTAGAATCAGAATCCAAGGTGTCTTCCATGCATTATATTTATATATAATGCATGTGTGAGTGATAATAAAAAATTACCCATGATTTTACACATATATATAGTATTATATTATATATATATAATATAATATTATATATAATGCATGTGTGAGTGATAATAAAAAATTACCCATGATTTTACACTTGGGAAGTGTCTCAAAATCGAAATGATTCATGCGCAATAAAGTTACTCTTTCCCCTTAGGGTGTCATTGATAAGTTTATCTTTATTAACATATCATTTCTTCACATCTTCCCTCCAGTGCCTTGTATTGCATCATCTTTGGGGTGTGTGTGTCTAAATGACTCTTTTAAGCATAAACTATTTGAACATAAAAAGCTACATTCTTAATATTCTGCAACATTCTGTAACTCACTTTTTTGGATAATTGAAATAATTTCTATACCTAGACTCCTTATGACTTAATAAAGGAAACTAAATAACTTAAACATGTCATACAGATTATAACCTAATAAAATGCAAAATACCAATGTGAATGGAAGCCAGAGGTCTGGGGAAAGGCATTTACCAGAACAAATTGAATCAGGCATTCCATTTTTGTAAAATATCTAATAAAACATCTGGTATGATTTGTTCTTATATTTTACTTGGCATCTACCAAAAATGTAATTAAGTTTTTAACACCCCATTATAATGTGCTTCCCCCAAATTTTTATCTGCTCCTTGGAAAAAGCATTTTAAAATATTTATTTTCCTTCCTGAATAATTTGGGTCTCTCTGGGTTAATTACTTGCAAGCCATTCCTGCACAGGGCAACATTCCAGAAGTTTGTGAGAGTACCAAGTTTTCACAAACACAAATAGTATTTTCATGTGCCTCAAAATAGACTGTTTTCACTTCACCTTTAACTAAGAACCTCACCTACCTTGTGGCTTCCCTATATGTTTCAGTACAATAAAGGCAATGAGGTCAGAAGACTTACCTTTTATATATATATTCTGGTTATAGACTCTATCCTGAATTTCTAGGAGGCTCCCCTTTCCTCTATGTGCAATTTCCCAAACTCAGGAACATGACGTGCTGGGCCAAGAATTCTGTCACGGAGCGGCAACTCTACCTATGTACTCCATTTTCTGCATGAGTGTGACGTAAAACAGAAGCTATCCGTAACCCGAATAAGTACTTTAATATAATGTCTTTTCAAAATAATTTTATGGAGGTGTGCTTGTTTCGTTCACTCATATGGTTTGTAAACTTCAATAATTTAATCAGAAGAGTAAGAATTTGATTTTGCCTAACCTGAAAATAGTTGAAGAATCTATGGTCATTTTTAAATACAGAATAAAACAAAATCCCAACATTTTGAAGAGTAAATAGGACTAAGGAAAGTTTGTTGAGATATACTGTGATTGTTAAAATAAAATATGGGGTTTGGAAGCAATATCATATATTGAGTGAGATTAGTTCAAAAACCAATTAGAAATTTTTAAAAGCAATTTTAAGAATTTAAAAAGATGTATGTTGGTAAGTGTTTTGTTGTATTTGTGTATATGTCTCATGGAACTTGCATTGCCTCTGGAACTTGAGTTACATGAAGTTGTGATCCACCATGTGAGGGTTGAGAATTCCATAGTTCTTTTCAAGAATAGCAAGTGTTCTTAACTCCTAAGTCATCTCTGTAGAATACTTTCTCTTACAGAAATAATTTACACCTAATACTTTATATGTTTAAAAGATAACTTACTGATATTTCTCTAGATGTAAGAGAAACTATTTTATCATGAAAAGCTCACCTTCACTAATACTCCACTTAATGTTATTGATTACCATATATTACAAAGCACCGCTCATTGGAAATCATTTGCACTATACATTCCTACTTTTCTGAAGTGCAGTATTGGTTAGTCTCTCTTTGACCCTGCCTCTTTGATCCCTTTTCCTACTATAGAGCTTAGTATCATATCTTTGTCTCATTGCTGGTATGATTCTTAGAATAACAACCAAGTTCTGTATACAATAGAACATACAATTTATTCTATTTATTATGAAACAATTAAACGTAGATGGGTGCCTCACTTAGCTGTCATCAGTCATCACAGAACCATCCTCTTTTAGTAAGCTGGGAACTAATTCAAAGCCTTACAACTGGATAACATTCAGATAGTAAGAGACTTCAGAGCAAAACTCAGTCCAAATAGGGATGATTTCATTCAGTTCTCCCACGGGCCTCAGGGATCTGATGAGTAGTGATAGTGTATAACTTCAAGGGACGTGTCTTCTAGACAAAACAGGATCGATGAACATATAAATTATGGCAGAATGCACAGGGCCTTCACAACTTCAAGTCAGATATGTTCCTAGAACTTAGAGGCAGAAGTGGACATGGGCTAACCAAGTAGACATTTGTAATTGATATCCACTGGCAAAACAAACAAACAAAAAAATTAGTTCTCCAATGGAGTCTCACTGGGTATAGTACCAAAACTTCTGGGAAGTCCCATGCCCAAGATTAAATGTCAAATGCAAAATACTCAATGGTATATTTTCAGAGTTTTGGTCTCATTTTGCTTTTTTTTTTTTTTTATGCAATTGTTGTCTTACTTGTTAATTTCACGTGTATATTTTGTTTCTATTTCTGGTGTGTGTGCATATGTGGGCGTGTGCATATGTGGGCGTGTGTGTGTGTGTGTGTGTGTGTGTGTGTGTGTTTGTGTGTTGAAAATAGTTTTTTTGTCATATAATGTATCCTGAATGTGGTTTCTCCTCCCTCTACTCCATCCAGTTCCTTACAACATTCCCTACCACTCAGATCCACTCCTTTTCTGTCTCTCATTAGAAATCTGGTCACTTTGCTGCCCAATCCTGACCTGGAGCCACCACAGCATGAGTATCAAGCACTGGCAGAAGCCCATGGGTGGAGGAAAGACCTCTGTGACTGGCTGTTTGACCCCTGCTGAAAGTCGAGGCTACCTTGTCCACAAACGGGAACAGTTCTCTTCATGAAGGAATAGATAGAAGCTTTCCTCACCAAGCAAGAGACGGCCTCAATAGTCATCCAGAAGATACTGGAAGAAATTCCCCTGGTCTGGAATGCCCAAGGTAATCTGGTCAGACAACGGCCAGGGTGTGGCCAAGTATTTAGAGGTCGATTGGAAATTACGTTGTATTTACAGACCTCAAAGTTCAGGACAGGTAGAGTAAATAAATAAAACTCTAAAAGAGACCCTGACCAAATTGACCATGGAGACTGGTGAGACTGGGTGGTACTCCTTCCCTCTTGCTCTCTTCAGAGCAAGAAATACCCCTTCCAGTTTCAGCCTTACCCACTTTGAGATCTTATATGGGGCCTCAGCTCCTCTGACTGTATTAGATGATGTTACTGAACTAACACGTCATAGTAATAATGATTAATGTCTTTGTATGCCAGGCTAAAAGACCTACAGGTGATACAGAAAGAAATCTGCTCAGAGCTGGCAGCAGCCTATGCCCTGGGGACCCCCGAGACATTTCATCAGTTCCAGGTCAGAGACTGCAGCTACATACAATGACACAGAGCCCAGACACTCAAGCCTCACTGGAAAGGACCGTACCTGGTGCTGCTGACCACCCTGACAGCCATCAAGTCTCAGCCCTCACCAGCCGAGTACTAGCTGTTGGGGCTGAGAGCTGGGACCTAGAGGGACACTCAGATCTTCAAAAAGCTCCCTAGACTTGCACATCAGATAAGTGCATACATCAGAGACGTAACTGGGAGGTTGCTATAATGTTCACTTGAGGAGTGTGTTTTGGAAACAAGAATTTCATGTTTGCCCTGGGTTCCATTGGGATAGGTGTGGGGATAGGCTTGATTTCTATTGCAAATGGTGTAACATACCCTTACTATGAAGGCATTATGTGTGTTAGTACTTCTAACACTTCTTGGGACTGTGCCTCAGGGATCATAAGTTTAGAAGTTCTAAGACAGTCATGACCTTGGTGTATAGGTTCATTTAGTGTCCAGATTGGAATCCTGATGCTAAAGACTTAGTAAAGAGAGTTGAGAATTACTTAAGGCTATCTAGGTGCTGCAAGTGCAGCACAAGGACATCTGATGTTGCCCTGCAACACAAGGATTATGGAGAATTCAGAATTGCCATTGACTCAGATATAAAAAGAGTGAAAAAGACTTTTTAGCTGACCTCCAAGAATACCTAACCTCCCTCTCAGAGGTAGTCCTTCAGAATAAGAGAAAATTAGACCTGATATTCCTTAAAGAGGAGTATGTGTGCTACACCGAAAGAAGAATGTTGTTTCTATGTAGACCATTCAGGAGTAATTAAAGACTCCATGAATAAACTTAGAGAAAGGTTAGACAAAAGACAGAGACAGAGAAGTGCATCAGGGTGGTTTGAGGGGTGGTTTAACCGATCCCCTTGGTTTGCTACCCTGCTGTCCACCTTGATGGGACCCCTAATTATTCTTCTCCTAATCCTCCTTTTTTGCCCCTGCATCTTAAATAGGTTGGTACAGTTTATAAAGGATAGACTTTCAGTCATTCAGACCTTTGTGCTGACACAACAGTATCAGAGGTTGAGACAACAAGAGACAGAGACAGAGATACCTTAACTAAGTTGAGTAAAAGATTTCACCAATGTTAAAAGAAAATGGGGGAATGAAAGACCCCCCTTAAAAGGAAAATTATACGAGTTTAAGGTCCACAACTATAAAAGTAAAAAGTAAGTTTTAAGATCCATAGACTCAGAGCTGAAACAGGCCCGGGCAAGCCCAGGCATGCCCAGGCCCTGTGGGGCCTGCCCCGCTGTTAAGACTAACAGACCATAAAGATAAGGAAGAAGGAATGCAGAACCAGCCCGAGTTATCGGAACTGACTCATAGGCCATCTGGCAGGAAGGGATAAGCCCCTAACCCCTGACATTCTGGACGCCCCAGCCTGCACGTACTCTTTTGCTGTGTTTTAACCTCACTTGAATATGTTTGAAATAGCCAATTGTGTAACCATACCTCTGCGCCTCATTTGAATCCACCAATCAAGTCCCTGTAACCATGCATCTGCTTCTGTATGCCTGCTTCTGCTCCCCAGAACCCTATAAAAACCCGTCCCTGGTACTCCTGGGCACACCAGTCCTTCGGAGCTGACTGAGACGCCCGCAGGTACCTGTGTATCCTGACAATAAACCCTCTTGCTAATAAAAAAAAAAAAAAGAAAAGAAGAAAAGTTTCTAAAAGATAATAATAAAATTAGTGTAATACAACAAAATATAATAAAATAAAACTACCATATTAAAGTGAGACAAAACAAACAGAAGAAAAAGCATCCACAGGAAGGCAGAAGAGTCATAGCTCCACTCATTTGCATGCCCAGGAACCCCATAAATCCCTTAACTGGAAGGCATACTGTATCCATAGAAGACATGGTGTGGATTGTTGCCGGCCCTGGGCATGCTCCCTCACTCTCTGTGTGTTTGTAAGAGCTTTGATCATGTTGATTTAGAGGGCCTTATTTTCTTGATGTCCTCCATCCCCTCTGCTTTTGCACTCTGTCTCCTCTTTTGTTGGTTCCATGAACATGAGGGGAAGGATTTGATGAAAACATCTTATTTCAGGCTGTGTGTTGTTAGGTCACTCACTGCATAATATCTGGCTGGTAATATTTGCTTTCATTTGCTGTCATGGAAATCTCTGATTATGGCTGAAAACTGATAGCAGAATAGATGGGAGAGGTTTTTGTTTGTTTGTTTGTTTGTTTGTTTGTTTCTTTGTTTTAGATTGTTAGTCTCTGGGCTGTCTTGTCTCAAGTTCTTTGTGAATCAAACAGTGTCAAGTATGGGTTCTACCTCATGGAATGGGCTTTGTGGCACCATGCACTAGCACATCTTTGTTAATCAAAGGGTTCATTGTTGGCTTGGTGCTTACATCATTTCATTTCTCTCTTGGTAGTGTGCATGGTTTCAAAAAATTTTTTTTGGCATTATCAAGATATTTCAGAGAGTAAATTTAATTCAAAAATTGTTCTGTGTTGAAATGTGGTACATCTACACAATGGAATACTACTCAGCTATCAAAAACAATGGTTTCATGAAATTCATAGCAAATGGATGGAACTAGAGAATATCATCCTGAGAGAGGTAACCCAATCCCGGAAAAACACACATGGTATGCACTAACTGATAAGTGGATTTTAGTCCAAAAGCTCAAATTACCCAAGAAACAATCCACAGACCACATGAAGCTCAAGAAGAAGGATGACCAAAGTGTGAATGCTTCAGTCCTTCTTTAGGACTGAAGCATTTTAGGAGGGGGAACAAAAATATTCATAAGAGGAGATATGGCGACAAAGTTTGGAACAGAGACTGAAGGAATGGCCACTCAGAGCCCACCCCACCTGGGGATACAACCTCTTTATATACAGCTACCAAAACTAGACAATATTGATGAAGCCAAGAAGTGCATGCTGACAGGAGCCTGATAAAGCTGTCTCCTGAGAGACATAGCCAGAGCATGACAAATACACAGGCAAATGCTAGCAGCAAAACACTGAACTGAGAATGGGGTCCCCATTACAGGAGTTAGAGAAAGGATTAAAGGAGCTGAAGAGGCTTAAAATCCCATAAGAACAACAATGTCAACCAACCAGAGCTCCCAGGGACTAAACCACTACCCAAAGACTATATATACATGGAGTGACCCATGGGTCCAGGTGCATATGTAGCAGAGGATGCCCTTGTTGGGCACCAGAGGGAGGAGAAGCCCTTGGTCCTGCCAAGGTTGGACTCCCCCCAACCCAGTGTAGGGGAATGTCAGGGCGGGGAGGTGGGAAGTTGGGGAGGGGAACATCCTCATAGAAGAAGGGGAGGGAGTATGAGATAAGGGGCTTATGGACCCGAAACAGGTAAAGGAAATAACATTTGAAATATGAATAAAAATATTCAATTAAAAAAGACTGAAAATCAGTTAGGATAATTTCATAAAAATTGAGAGAAGTGTTCTGTGTTTTAATGATAGAAAATACCCTAAGACTACACATTCAAATATTGTTTTTCCTAATGACGTGAGGGAGGTCATAGTGTTGAAGTTTGCCTTATCTTGAATAAAAAGCTTATTACAGAGAACCAGATACATTTATTGCTTGCACAATTAAAAACTAATTTTTTTTTTATTAACTTGAATTTTTCTTATATACATTTCGAGTGTTATTCCTTTCCCGGTTTCCGGGCAAACATCCCCCTCCCCTCTCCCCTTCCTTCTGGGTGTTCCCCATCCCACCCTTCCCCCATTGCCGCCCCTCCCATAACAGTCTAGTTCACTGGGGTTCAGTATTAGCAGGATCCAGGGCTTCCCCTTCCACTGGTGCTCTTACTAGGATATTCATTGCTAAAAAACTAATTTTAATGAAGAGGAAAAAGTAATTATTTGGAGATCATATTTTATTGAATGTGAGTGGAAAGTGATGTTACTGTTTTGCATATAAACCAATACACACTTTAGTTATTTCAATATATCTGATTCAAACATGAGCTCTCATTATAATAGGTTTGCTTCATTTAATAGGAAACTAATCAATGTTCTCAATGTGCAAACAAAATCAAGACAATTGGTTGAATTGAAAGGGAAGCTATAATGTTACTTTCAAAGTAATTCTTTTGTTCCTTTATTTTTATAACCACATAGTTCATACTTTTTCCCCCTCTAAACTCTTCCTTACTTTGTAATTCATGTTTTTTTAATTATTGTTTTATATAATAAGAGTATTTTATATCAGTTAAGCAACATCAGAAACATTTCTACACACCTTTGGAAATATTGTGATTAATACCAAATACGTGTTTCTAAATATCCATGATGGCTATTGCGATGAATCTCAAACATAGGCTTGTATGGTACTATTTTACTCTTAACTTCTCCATGGCTTGGTATTTCTACATACTGCCTATGGATGATATGACATACAAAGAACCAATTTTTTATGTCATGTGACCACTTTCCTCCCACTTTCTAACAATGTTTTATCTGAGATTCTGTCTTGACTGATATTGTGAATGATTTTGCAAAGGCAAAACTACAAATATGTTAGCCTGACCCATGATACTGATTAGGAATTGGCTGTCAATCATTCCTCAACACAACATGCTTGCAAAGAGGAAGGGAAGGCAGAAGATGAGGATGAGGAGGGGGAGAGGGATGAAGGATGTAGGAGTGAACATGTACTGCCATGTTTCAGTTAGTAGTAGGGAAATATATTACCTCAGTCTTAGTTAGACAAATAACGTGGAATGATAACTGGAATGTATACAGAAAATACTTCTCCAGAATACCGAAGTATTGTTTTCTAAAGGAAAAATAAAGTTCTATGACAGTGTGGTCTACAAATTTAAGTAAAATACATTTTTATAGAAGATGATTTTACTTGAGATGATGTCTATGATAACTTTCCTTGAACATTTGGTTACAGATTCTTATAAATAGACTGAGACCATGTCATCCTCAGGAATAAAAAAAACAGAACACTTGTAATTGATAGAATTTGAGCTTCTATTTATAAGTTAGAATTGTGCAAAACTGATTTGCAACTATGTATTCAACGGCTCAAAAAGTTAAAGAATATCAACAGAAAGAAAGAATATGGACTTCTTTAAATATTATTTGATAAAATAGGTAAACATTTGAAATTCTGTGTAGCTCTACAAACCAATAATTTATGCGCCCAGGACTTCTCAGTGATAGAATATTAAGTTTAAGAAATGTTATCAAAATTTAAGTCAAAATATTTTTAAAATTGTAAGCCAAAAATTTTGTGATATGGTTTTATATTCCATATTTCAACTAAGATTTAGTCTATTGACTATATTAAACATCTAGTATCATAGTAGAATAGTCATAATTCTATATCAAGCCATGTAAAATATTCCTATCTCTTCTAGTTCCACATTTATTTGAGGCTGAATAGTTTCTATATATCATAATACATACTGATAAAAAATATAAAACTCTAGGTGCCATATTGTTAGATATGGAAATACCATGAGCATATAGGCAACACTGATTGAACTAAAAACACTAAATATATCTATAAGATTAAATAATTATAAAGGAGAACATTAAATTGGGAAGAGGATGTTTAAGGGGGGTTGTGGGAGGTAGAATCGGGAATGAGGAGTGGACGTGAATAAAGTACTTTATGTGCATGCTAAAATGTTTCAAAGAATAAATTAAATAAAAACATTTAAAAAGGCAAACACAAAGACTCAAATCCGCTGCAACTGTTTCTGGCTGGACTTGTAAATACTGGCATTAAAACAAACAAATTTGCTCCCTATATTAGTTTGCTTCCTGTAAAACGCTGCCCAAAGACAAGTAGGGGAGACTTTTTTCATCTTGCACCATTTACACAGTCATCAAAAAAGTCAGTGCTGGAACTCAATTCAGGAACTTATGGGAGGAAATAAAGAAAAAAAAAAAAAAAAACAACAACAAAAAAAAAAACAAAAAAAACCCAAAAAACAAAACAAAACAAAAAACAACAACGAAAAAAAAAAAAAAAAACCATTGCGAGAATACTAGTAAGCAGAGAGTTTCCTAGGGCTTGCTGAAGCTGCCCTCTCACATCAAGGACTTCCTGCCCAGGTGTGGCATGGTTCAGTGAGTTGGCCTCTCTCATATCAACCATTAATTAAATGTCTCACAGACTTGCTCACAGGTTCATTAAAAACCTTTTCTCAAACAAGTTTGCTTCTTCCTGAGTGACCCTCGTCTGTGTTAGGTTAACTACAAATTTCCGTACTCTACTTAAGAAGCTTACAAATGCTACTCCTTCCTGTATTTCATCCTTAAATGCCTGACAGGCAATGCACACGCATTTGGTATTGAATTTCTGACTCAGATACTCATCTTTCCTTTTCTTTTTCCTTTTCTTTTGACATAACATAGCAAACAGAATTTTATATTTTAATATTCCAAACACTGATTATTATTCTTATAAAAATAAATTAAAGTGATATCATAGCAATGGTAAACAGAGCTCTATTATAGGCAAGCTCCCTGAAGAGCTGACTGCAGAGGGAAAGGGTTGTGAAAGCATCTGGGAAAGATGCTGTCTGATAGGAGACCTTCAGGCAGCATAGTTTGTCACGTTTGATGACAACCAATATGCTCTATTGCATAGGCTATACTTAATGTACCAGAAAATAAGAGAAAATATGGTTAATGTTGTCAGGCAAGATATCACATGATATCCTATGGGCATAAAATACAAAATGTGTATAAAACGTTAATGTTGCTCTCACAAATTACTAGTGTCCTCAGACAGGCTATCCAAACATAGCTCATACTTCCGACTTCTATCTACATGCATTCCTACTAGCACCCTATATAGAGAAAAGCACTTGCAAGGGTGGTTGGGACATTTGCACCTACAATTGGGGTCTATAGTCTAAATGTTTCCTACGTCTTCATGACTTCCTGTTTTAGCTATGCTCCCGTATGTGTTTCATTCACATTTTTCATAACTTACTGCAATAGTAAGGTTTCCATGTGGGTATGATTAACAGAGGTCTTCTTCACCCATGTTTTGAAAACTAGCTAATTAATTTACAAGTCTTTTCTCATCTGAATACATAATTCAAGAGCCAAGTTCATCTTTAGTTTGTTTCCCCAGAATCAATGCCTTAATAAGAAACAGAGTTTCATTGTTTTAATTGGTTATTTTATTTTTTTACATTTCAAATGTTATCCACCTCCCTCTTTTCCCCTCTGCAACCACCATATCATCTCCCTGCTTCTATGAGGCTGCTCTCCCACTTATCCGTACCCACCCACTCATGCCTCACTTCACTGCTCTCGAAAATCCTACACTGGGGCATCAAACCTCCATAGGATCAAGGGCTTCTCCACTTATTGATGACAGATAAGGTCATCCTCTGCTACATATCCAGCTGGAGCCATGGGTTGCTCTGTGTGTACTCTTTGGTAGGTGGCTTAGTCCTTGGGACCTCTGGGGTGTCTGGTTGGTTGATATTGTTGTTCTTCCTATGGAGTTGCACTTTGAAGAGAGACATTATTAATATATAAATATAATATGACTTTTGAAATGAAAAAGTATTCATCGTGTTTAATGAAAACCCAATGTGAGTACATCAGAAAACTAAGAGAATTGTTTTTGTTACATGGTGAAATACTGTTAAGCATTACTAACACCTTTGACTCAATATCAAGACTACTCATTTATATGCATTCTTACACATCTGGAAACTTGCAATGTACACTCACATGTGGTTTATACACATACCCATTTCTTACACATTTGCACAATCACATACATACACTTGTGAACATACATGCCATAAAGAGTCCGCCAAGTATGATTACGTGGGACCAAATTTACATTGTTTTCAACCTGAAGGTATTAACTTACCTGTTTAATATATTTTTGGAATAGATACAATTTTTTTTAGAGTTTTAGTACATATCCCATTTCATGTGTATACAAAAGCAAGCATACAGTTCCATTCAATGAATCATTTCTTTCATTGTCTTTTCATGATCCTAAATGATTATATCTCACTTGCTAAGTTATAATTGCTCATTTATATGTGTTAAGAAGCTGCCATGTGATGTAATGTTTACAGAATCCCAGTTAACAGCATTGACCCTTCACCATAGCTAATATCAATAGCAGAAAAAACATAAACACAGGAAAATTTAATTGCTAAAATATCAGAGGCAACTAATTTCACACAATCATGAAAATATAGCCATGATTTTATTTTCTAAAACTTTAGAAATTATTTCTCCCCTATAATTGCATTTTAGTATCTATGGTAGTTTGAATAAAATGGTTTTCATAGGCTCATATATTTAAATGCTTAATCACCGAGTAATGGCACACTTTCATTTTATTTATTACTTTATTTTTATTTTGATGCTATTTTACTTTTATTAAATGGTTATTTTATTTATTTACATTTCTCTCCCTAAACCCCCTATCCCATCGCCCCTTCCAGTTGCCTCTAAGAGAGTGCTCCCTCACCTACCTGCTCACTCCCTCTAGCATCCCTCTACACTGGGGCAACAAGCCTTCACCTTAGCAAGTAACTAACAAAGATTAGAAGGTGTGCATTTGTTGGAGCACTTGTGTTGCTTGGGGTACGCTTTGAAGTTTCAAAAGCCCAGGCCAAACCCAGAGCCTATCCTTTGGCCTAGGGATCATAATGTAGGTCTCAGGTACTGCTTCAGCACCTGCTCACATGCCAACATTTTGCAGTCCATGGTGATAATGGTTTAACCTCTGGACCTGTAAGCTAGCCTCCAATTGACTTCTTTGTTTTATAAGAGATGACTTGATCCCCTACACTGGAGTATCTAACCTTCATAGGACCAAGGGTCTCCCTTCCCATTGATGCCAGATAAGGCCATCCTCTGCTACATATGCAACTGAAGCCATGGGTCCCCTCCAAGTGTACTCTTCAGTTGGTGTTTTAGAACCAACTCTGGGAACTCTGGAAGTTTGGTTGGTTGATATTATTGTTCTTCCTGTGGGGTTGCAAACCCCTTCCACTCCTTCAGTCCTTTTCCTATCTTCTCCACTGGGGACCCATGCTCAGTCCAGTGATTGTCTGCGAGTATCCACATCTGTATTTGTCAGTCTCTGGCAAAGCCTCTCAGGAGACACCTATATCAGTTCCTGTCAGCAAGCAGTTGTTGGCATCAGCAATATTGTCTGGGTTTGATGGCTACATATGGGATAGATGCTCAGGTTGGGCAGTCACTGGATGGCCTTTCCTTCAGTCTCTGTTCCACTCATTGTCTCTGTATTTCCTTTAGACAGGAGCAATTCTGAGTTAATATTTTTGAGATGGGTGGGTGGCCCCATGCCTGAACCAGGGGTCATGACTAATGTCTCCATATGGTCTCTACAGGTTCTTTCTCTACTTTGTTGGGTATTTCAGCTAATTTCATACCCTTTGGGTCCTGGGAGCTCTTGCTTTCCTAATATCTTGGGCTTTCTGGTGTCTAACCCCAGTTCCCCATACCCTATTTCTACACACCTTTGTTCAATTTTCCGACCCTCTGTATATCATCCTGTCTCTGCCAATGGCTGATCCTTCCTCTATCCCTCTTCCTCCTAAGTCCCTCCCAATGGCTACCTCCTGTCAGCCTTTTGTTCCCCCTTCTAAGAAGGACTGAAGCATCCATGCCTTTTTCTTCTTTCTTCTTAAGCTTCATCTGGTCTGTGAGTTGTATCGTGGATAGTTCTAACTTCTTTTTGGCTAATATCTATTCATCAGTATGTATAGACCATGTATGTTTTTTGTAACTGAGTTACCTCACTCAGGATGATAATTTCTAGTTCTATCAATTTGCCTGCGAATTTCATGAAGTCATTGTTTTTTATAGCTGAGTAGTACTCCATTATGTAAATATACCACATATATTTACATATCTGTATCCATTTCTCTGTTTAGGGACCTCTGGATTTTTTAGAGCTTCTAGCTATTATAAAGAAGGCTGTTATAGTAAGATCTGATGATTTTTTGAATTTCCTCTGATTCCATTGTTATGTCTCCCTTTTCATTTCTGATTTTGTTAATTTTGACACACTCTCTGTGTCCTCTGGTTAGTCTGGCTAAGGGTTTATCTATCTTGTTGATTTTCTCAAAGAACCGGTTTCTCGTTTTATTGATTCTTTGTATAGCCCTTTTTGTTTCTACTTAGTTGATTTCAGCATTTACTTTGATTGATTCCTGCCTTCTACTCCTTTTGAGTATATTTTCTTCTTTTTGTTCTAGAACTTTTCGATGTGCTTGACTGTCAAGCTGTTAATGTGTGCTCTCTCCTGTTTCTTTTTGGAGGCACTCAGAGCTATGAGTTTTCCTATTAGCACTGCCTTCATTGTGTCCCATAAGTTTGGGTATGTTGTGCCTTCATTTTCATTAAATTCTAAAAAGTTTTTAATTTCTTTTTTTATTTCTTCCTTGACCAAGTTATCACTGAGATATTGTTCAACTTCAATGCATACATGAATTTTCTGTCGTTTTTGTTGTTATTGAAGACCAGCCTTAGCCTGTGGACCTGATAAGATGCATGGGATTATTTCTATCTTCCAGTATCTGTTGAGACCTGTTTTGTGACCGATTATATAGTTAATTTTGGACGAGGTAACATTAGGTGCTGAAAAGAAGATATATTCTTTTGATTTAAAATGAAACATTCTATAAATATGTGTTAAGTCCATTTGGTTCATAATTTCTGTTAGTTTCTCTATGTCTCTGTTTAATTTCTGTTTCCATGATCTGTCCATTGATGAGAGTGGGGTGTTGAAATCTCCTACTATTATTGTGTGTGGTGCAATATGTGATTTGAGCTGTAGTAAGGTTTCTTTTATGAATTTAGGTGCCCTTGCTTTTGGAGCATAGATATTCAGTGTTGAGAGTTAATCTTTGTGGATTTTTCCTTTGATGAAGTGTCCTTCCTTATCTTTTCTGATGACTTTTGGTTGAAAGTCAATTTTATTTGATATTAGAGTGGCTACTTCAGGTTTTTTATTCAGACCAGTTGCTTGGACAATTGTTTTCTAGCCTTTTACTCTGAAGTAGTGTCTGTCTTTGCCTCTGAGGCATGTTTCCTATATGCAGCAAAATGCTGGGTCCTCCTTACGTATCCAGTCTGTTAGTCTATGTCTTTTCATTGGGGAATTCAGTCCAAGTCTATGACATTTTAATTGGAGAATTGAATCCATTGATATTAAGAGATATTAAGGAAAGTGTTTGTTGCTTCCTGTTATTTTTGTTGTTAGAGTTGGAATTCTGTGTCTCTCTTCTTTTGATGTTATGGCAAGGAGATTGCTTTCTTGCTTTTTCCAGGGTGTAATTTCCCTCCTCAAGCTGGAGTTTTCCATCTATTATCCTTTTTAGGGCAGGATTTGTAGAAAGATATTGTGTAAATTTGGATTTGTCATATCTTGGTTTCTCCATCTATTCTAATTGAGAATTTTGCTGCATATAGAAGCCTGGACTGGCATTTGTGTTCTCTTAGTGTCTGATGACTTCTGTCCTGGATCTTTTGGCTCTCGTAGTCTTTGGTGAGTAGTCTGGTGTTATTCTGATAGGTCTGCCTTTATATGTTACTTGACCTTTTCCCCTTATTGCTTTTAATATTCTTTCTTTGTTTTGTGCATTTGGTGTTTGATTATTATGAGACAGGAGGAATTTCTTTTCTGGTTCACACTATTTGGAGTTCTGTTGTCTTCTTGCTTATGGGCATCTCTTTCTTTAGGTTAGGGAAGTTTTCTTCTATAATTTTTTTGAAGATATTTACTGCCCCTTTAAGTTGGGAGTCTTCACTCTTTTCTATACCTATTATCTTTAGATTTAATCTTCTCATTGTGTCCTGGGTGTTCTGGATGTTTTGGGCTAAGGAGCTTTTTGTGTTTTACATTATTTTGATGGTTGTCTCTATACTTTCTATGGTATCTGCTGCCTCTGAGATTCTCTTAGGTATCTCTTGTATTCTGTTTGTCCTTTTAACATATCTGTGACTCTTGATGTCTTCCCTAGGTTTTCTATCTCCAGGGTTTTCTTCCTTTGTACGTTCTTTATTGTTTCTATATCCATTTTTAAATCTTGGATGGTTTTGCTCAACTCCTTCACCTGTTTGGTTGTGTCTTGATATAATAATTGATGGGATTTTTGAGTTTTCTCTTTAAGGGCTTCTACTTCTTTAGTTGTGTTGTCCTGTATTTCTTTAAAAGCCTATATTCAACAAAACTGGAAAATCTAGAGGAAATGGACAATTTTCTAGACAAATACCAGGTATCAAAGTTAAATCAGGTCAGACAAGCCATCTAAACAACACCATAACTCTTAAAGAAATAGAAGCAGTTATTAAAAGTCTCCCAAACAAAGAGAGCCCAGGACTAGATAGGTTTAGTGCAGAATTCTATCAGACCTTCATACAAGACCTCAAAACAGTACTGTCCAAACTATTCCACAAAATAGAAAAAAGAAGGAACACTACACAATTCCTTCTATGGAGCCCCAATTATGCTTAACCACACAAAGACCCAACAAAGAAAAAGAGCTTCAGACCAAATTCCCTTGTGAATATCTATGCAAAAATACTCAATAAAATTTTCACACACAGAAACCAAGGACACATCACAACAATCATCTATTATAATCAAGTAAGCGTCATCCCAGGGCAAGGATGGTTCAATATATGGAAAGCCATCAATGTAATCCACTATATAAACAAACTCAAAGATAAAAACCATATGACCATTTCATTAGATACTGAGAAAGCATTTGACAAATTTCAACACAGCTTGATGTTAACAGTTCTGGAAAGATCAGGAATTCAAAGCCCATAACTGAACATATTAAAAGCAATATACAGCAAACCAGTAGCTAACATTAAACTAAGTGGAGAAAACCTTGAAGAAATCTCACAAAAATTAGCGACTAGACAAGGCTGCTCACTCTCTCCCTACTAACTCAATATAGTTCTCGCATCCTAGCTAGAGCAATCAAACAACAAAAGGAGGTCAAAGGGATACAAATTAGAAAGGAAGTCAAAATATCACTATTTACAGATGTTATGATAGTGCTTAAATGACCCCAAAAGTTTCATCAGAGAACTACTGAGTCTGATGAACGACTTCAGCAAATTTCTTGGGTATAAAATTACCTTAAACAAATCAGTAGTCTTCCTCTTCTCAAAGCACAAACAGGCTGCGAAAGAAATTACAAAATGACACTCTTCAAAAATAGTCTCAAATAACATAAAATACCTTGGTGTGGCTCTAACCAAGAATGACAAGAACTTCAAGTCTCTGAAGAAAGAAATTGAAGAAGATCTCAGAAGAGGGAAAGACCTCCAATGCTCATGGATTTGAAGTGTTAATATAATAAAAATGGCCATTTTACCAAAAGCAATCTACAGATTCAATGCAATCCCCATCAAAATTCCAACTCAATTCATCATATTGTTAGAAAGAGCAATTTGCAAATTTCTTTAGAACAACAAAAAAACCAGTATATTCAAAACTATCCTCAACAATAATCGAATTTCTGGGGTAATCACCTTCCCTGACCTTTAGCTGGATTACAAAGCAATAGTGATACACACTATATTGTATTGGTATAGAGGCAGGCAGGTATAGAATTGAAGTCCCAGAAATGAACCCACACACCCATGGTCACTTTTTTTTGACAAAGGAGCTAAAACCATCTAATGGATAAAAGATAGCATTTTAACCAATGGTGCTGGTTCAATTGGAAGTCAGCATGTAGAAGAATGCAAATCAATCCATTCTTATGACCCTGTACAAAGTTTAAGTCCAAGTGGATCAAGGACCTCCACATCAAACCAGATACACTCAAACTAATAGAAAAAAGAAAGTGGGGAAGAGTCTTGAACACATGGGCACTGGGGAAAATTTCTTGAACAAAACAGTAATGGCTTATGCTCTAAGAATGAGAATAGACAAATGGGACCTCATAAAATTGCAAATATACTGTAAGGCAAAGGACACTGTCATTAGGACAAAATGGCAACCAACAGATTGGGAAAAGATCTTTACCAGTCCTGCATCTGATAGAGAGCTAGTATCAAAAATATACAAAGAAATCCATAATTTAGATTTCAGAAATCAAATAACCCTATTAAAAAATGGGGTACAGAGCTAAACAATGAATTCACAGCTGAGGAATATTGAATGGCTGGGAAGCACATAAAGAAATGTTCAACATCCTTAGTCATCAGGGAAATGCAAATCAAAACAATCCTGAGATTCCACCTCACACAAGTCAGAATGGCTAAGATCAAAAACTCAGTTGACAATAGACACCGGTGAGGAAGTAGAGATAGAGGAACACTCCTCCATTGTTGGTGGGATTACAAATTGGTACAACCTTTCTGGAAATCAGTCTGTATGTTGCTCAGAGAATTGGACATTGCACTATCTGAGGACCCAGCTATACCTCTCCTAGAAATATGCCCAAATGATGCTCTAACATACAACAAAGACACATGTTCCACTATGTTCATAGCAGCCCTCTTTATAATAGCCAGATACTGGAAAGAATCCAGATGTCCTTCAATAGAGGAATGGATACCAAAAATGTGGTACATCTCCACAATAGAGTAGTACTCAGCTATCAAAAACAATGACTTCACGAAATTCATAGGCAAAAGGATTGAACTAGAAAATATCATCTTGAGTGAGGTAACCCAACCACAAAAAGCGTACATGGTTTGCAGTCACCAATAAGTGGATATTAGCCTAAAAGCTCGAATTACCCAAGATATAATCCACAGAGCACATGAAGTTCAAGAAGAAGGATGACCAAAGTGTAGATGCTTCATTCCTTCTTAAAAGCGGGAACAAAAATATTCATAGGAGGTGATTTCGAGGCAATGTTTTTTTTTTTTTTTTCGAGGCAATGTTTTGAGCAGAGACTGAAGGAATGACATTCAGAACCTGCCCTACATGGGTATACAGCCCATACATGTACAGCCACCAAAACTAGATAAGATTGATGAGGCTAAGAAATGCATGCTGACTGAAGCTGGATAAATATGTCTGCTGAGCTATAGCCAGAGCATGTCAAATACCGAGGCGAATGCTAGCAGCAAATCATTGAACTGAGAATGGGATCCCTGTTGGAGGAAGTAGAGACAGTACTGAAAGAGCTGAAGGGGCTTGCAACCCCATAAGAACGATAATACCAACCAGTCAGAGCTCCTAGGGACTAACTCACTACCCAAAGACTATACGTGGACTTACCCATGGCTCCAGCTGTATATGTTGCAGAGGATGGCCTTGTTGGACACCTACAGAAGGAGAAGCCCTTGGTCCTGCCAAGCTGGAACCCCAGTGTAGGTGAATGTCTGGGGAGAGGGGCAGGAAGGGGGCGTGGATGAAGAGGGGAACACCCTTATAGAAGAATGGAAGGAGGATGGGAAACCGGGAGAGGGAATAACTTTTGAAATGTAAATAAAAAAATAAAAAATCCAATAAATAAAACAATTCAAAAAATAAAGTGACCAGATATGAAATTTATATTTACTATCTTATTGCAACTATGCAAAGATGTATTGAACAACAAATTAAACCATTTTGTTTGATTAAAAAAATACATCCTTAATTTTAAAATTAAAATTCAGTGAATCTCTGTCTGGTGTTCACATTATCAGTGTACATTTGCTTTCCTAGATGCCTACTTTCCTAAATAATGATAAAAAGTTAATAATGTTGCACTTTCTATTGATTTAAAGCACTGTTGTCAATAAAAGACTTGTTGCTTTGAAAAAAAATTAAGGCTTCTATGAACATAGTGGAGCACATATCCTTGTTATATAGTGGTAGAGGAGACACCTCACTTTCCTTCTCTTCCTTGCACTATAACTTTCTATCTTCACTGCCCCTTGTAAGCATTATTCTCCACTATTTTTCTAACAATTTCATATTTTCTTTCCATAGAGGATTGAGAATGTGCAGTGTTTCCTTCTTTTATCAGTTCCCTTTTTCCCATTAGGGTAAAATTTGTCCTAAGGACAATGGTAAATGTAGGCAGGCCTTTGAAAGCCTGAGGTCTACAGGATCAGCAGATGAGAATGCAATATGATACAACCACTTTTAAAGTCAGGCAGTAGTCTGAAATTGAAGCATTGAGTTATAACCTGAAGCAGAAGGCGGCCACTTTAAAACTTTATACTACCATTCATTGTAATTTTTGTTTAAAATGGCAAAAATGTAGATATCAACAGAATGTTCTCCAACTGAGGATTGAGTCAATGTGAAAATATGCATGGTCCACTATGGATAAAGGTTGATAACATTGTGTTTAACCACGCTCCCCCCCCCCAAATAAAGTATCTCCAACAGGTAAACTCAAGGAGAGGGGAAGTAGTTAAGTCATTGCTGAGTTTCATTGCAAAGAAAAGTGCCAGCCAAGGGCTGTAGTGTCCCTTGAGTTGGTAGAGTGTGTTCTAAAATACTGATGGCACTGACAATCGTGTTAGCAGACAGACATGCCAAAGTTCTTGAGTTCTATGCTTATTGTGACTAATTGAATGTATGCTAGCTATGCAATTTGAATACTAATATCAACACAATGGTGTGAAGAAAGAATACTTGTACTGCTACTGCATGCACACATAAATGGTCCCAGGGCCTGGAGAGATGGCTCAGTGGTTAAGAGCACCGACTCCTCTTACAGAGCTCCTGATTGCAATTCCCAGCAAACACATGGTGGCTAATAGTCACGTGTAATGGAATCCGATGCCCTCTTATGGTGTGTCTAAAGATAGCAACAGTGCATTCACTACATTAAATAAACAAACAAGCAAACAAACAAACAAACAAATAAAACAAAACAATCCTTGTCCTAAATATTCCTTCTGTGTTTTTATCTCCTTCCACTTTCTTTTTTGAAAGTCAAATTCTTCATAATATCATCAGTATTATTTATGCCTTCATACCTTCTCAACCTCTTCATCATTTTGGAAAATAAAAGAAGCTATTAAAACCCAATGCGAAGCTGTGTGGTGGTGCGTGTCAGTAATCCCAAAAAATGGCAACCTGAGGCAAAAGAGGAGCTATTCTCAAAGGCCTCGTGTAAGAAAACTGTTTCTATTCTTACAAAATGGGGTTAGATCTAATGGATTGTGGCTGTAGGTCAGAAAATATCTGATTACTTTGTTTAAGGCCTCAGTCTCTATCCAAAGTATGGGAAGTTAATAATATCATAAAAATCATATAATATTTTAACAAATGCAATAATTCTTTTTTTTATTAACTTGAGTATTTCTTATATACATTTCGAGTGTTATTCCCTTTCCCGGTTTCCGGGCAAACATCCCCCTCCCCCTCCCCTTCCTTATGGGTGTTCCCCTCCCACCCTCCCCATTGCCGCCTTCCCCCAACAGTCTAGTTCACTGGGGTTCAGTCTTAGCAGGACCCAGGGCCCCTTCCACTGGTGCTCTTACTAGGATATTCATTGCTACCTATGAGGTCAGAGTCCAGGGTCAGTCCATGTATAGTCTTTAGGTAGTGGCTTAGTCCCTGGAAGCTCTGGTTGCTTGGCATGGTTGTACATATGGGGTCTCGAGCCCTTCAAGCTCTTCAGTTCTTTCTCTGATTCCTTCAACGGGGGTCCTATTCTCAGTTCAGTGGTTTTGCTGCTGGCATTTCCTTGCTCTGTATTTGCTGTATTCTGGCTGTGTCTCTCAGAGCGAGCTACATCCGGCTCCTGTCGGTCTGTACTTCTTTGCTTCATCCATCTTATCTAATTGGGTGGCTGTATATGTATGGGCCACATGTGGGGCAGGCTCTGAATGGGTGTTCCTTCAGTCTCTGTTTTTAATCTTTGCCTCTCTCTTCCCTGCCAAGGGTATTCTTGTTCCCCTTTTAAAGAAGGAGTGAAGCATTCACATTTTGATCATCCGTCTTGAGTTTCATTTGTTCTAGGCATCTAGGGTAATTCAAGCATTTGGGTTAATAGCCACTTATCAATGAGTGCATACCATGTATGTCTTTCTGTGATTGGGTTAGCTCACTCAGGATGATATTTTTCCAGTTCCAACCATTTGCCTAATGAATTTCATAAAGTCATTGTTTTTGATAGCTGAGTAATATTCCATTGTGTAGATGTACCACATTTTCTGTATCCATTCCTCTGTTGAAGGGCATCTGGGTTCTTTCCAGCTTCTGGCTATTATAAATAAGGCTGCAATGAAATAGTGAGCACGTGGTCTTTTTTTATCGTTGGGGCATCTTTTGGGTATAATGCAATAATTCTTAAAGGATGGTTTTCATGATAACAGTATATATTTCTGTCCAATGATGCTTTTTATGTATTAAATACTGCAAACAAATAGATAGGTAAAGTATTTTTGGAATGTTTGAGTTTAATTTAGAAGAAATGATTGTACATTAATAGATGCATGGACATTTATATTTCTAAAGAAATATGTTATAGTATAATTTTTACACAATATGCTTCTTTGGTAGGAAATAATTAACAAAACAAATGGTCAACATTGAAAATGCAGTTAATATTTATTTTCAACTTTGAAAATAATAAAGATGTTCCATAATTTTTTAGCATTAATTTGTTCCAGATGGTCCTAAAATGTCTATCATAAGTTCAGCTTTATTTCAAGAGAATTATAAAAACTTCCAGAAAGATCTTCCATATTCATTTTTTTAAACAAAAATCATTTGATGTCTGCTTACAGAAAACAAACTGTTTTGGAATCAAAAATAAAATTCTATACTTGTAAAAGCCTGATTTTAGGCACATATTGATCTGTTTGAAACTATTTTAAAACTTTACAGAATGAAAACATGAAGGACACAATATACGTGGGTAATCTCAGGCTGTGGAGACAGTCTGTGGTACCTCTGTGGTGTCTTTAACAGACAGGATCAGAGTACACATTCCAACATCCACATCTGACAACTCAGGGTATCCAGGTCTTCTGGCTTGCTTGAGCACCAACTTTCACATGGCACTTATGAGTGTGCACAGACACTCTCCCCGCCCAACACACCTTTAAAGCCAAACAAAAAATGAAGAATCCAGGAACATTCTGGGTGATACATACCAGGGACCAATAAGTGCTTTGTTTAGAAAAATCTATTTCATAGTTTTCGGTTTCTGTGAAGGACTCTTGCTTATTTCACTTTTCCAATCACAATCATAGAAAATATCAATGTTTTAGATATCAAAGATGTATTTACACAAAGCTAAATACTGATTTGAAATAAAAACAGAAGTTAGAAAAGAAGTCGAGCTTGACTTAGAATGAGAAATGAGTACCTAATTTCACATCAAGGAATAGAAACTTTAATGACTAAAAATTGAAAAACCCACTTATAACTAAATACACTTTTTACAAATATACCTTTAATTAACTGTGCTTAATGTTTACCAAATTTGCTCTTGGTGCTTGCCTGAACACTCAAGGAATATATACATATAATTGTTTACTTAAATATATCTCTTATTTAATTGCTGTACACATTTTATGTTTTTTATTGGTTATTTCATCTATTTAAACTTGAAATGTTATCCCCCTTCCTGGTTTCCCTTCTGCAAACCCCATAACCCATTCCCTCTCCCACCTGCTTCCATGAGGGTACGCATCCACCTACCCACTCACTCCAGCCTCACCGCCCTAGCATTCCCCTAAGCTGCGGCATCGGGACCTCATAGGACCTAGGGCCTCCCCTCCTTTTGATGCCAGATAAGAGAATTCTCTGCTACATATGTAGCTGGAGCTATGGGTCTTTCCATGTGTACTCTTTGGTTGGTGGTTTAATCCTTGGGAGCTCTGGGGGTTCTTTCTTTGGGTCTGCAAACCCCTTCAGCTCCTCCATTCCTTCCCCTGACTTCTCCACTGGGGTCCCTGTGCTCAGTCTGTTGGATGGCTGCAAGCATATGCTTCTGTAAATGTCAGGCTCTGGCAGAGTCTCTCAGGAGACATCCATATCAGGCTCCTGTCGCAAACACTTACTGGCATCAGCAATAGTGACTGGGTTTGGTGGATGCATATGGGATGGATCTCCAGGTGGAACAGTCTCTGGATGGCCTTTCCTTCAGTGTGCTGCACTTTGTCCCTGTATTCCTTTAGATAGGAGCAATTCTGGGTTAAAATTGCTCATCTACGGGCTATGATCTCTGGATATAGTCTCTACCGGTTCTCTTTCCACATCCTTGGGTATTTCAGCTAATCTCATCCCCTTTAGGTCCTGGGCACCTCTTGCTTTCCTGGTATCTGTGATTTCTGGTGTCTACCCCCAGTTCCCCGTCCCCAATTTCTACACACCTCTGTTCAATTTCCTTACTCTCTGTACATCTTCCCCATCTCCTCCCACAAATGTTCACCTTTTTTATTTTCTGTGCGTCTGGAGCCCACAGACAGCAGAAGAGGGCATCAGCTTACCTGGGAGTTTTAGGTGGATATATGCAGCCAGTGACTCTGGCAAGCAAACCGGGGTCTTCTCAAGACCACCTGGGTAGTCATGTTTCTACTTAAACATATTTGTAATCCTAACATATTGGTAATAAAAATTAGTTACAAAGATAAAGTCACCAGAAGAGTCATTTACCTACATTGCTATGTACTGATAGAACTTCTTATCCACTTGAGGTGATGTCAAATTTCACCAGGAAAATAAATGTATAGTGCAGTGAAATCAACTCTTCATAGTAGAATTCCTGTCATTTCTGAAAATCAACCACTCTTCCCTCTCTTTCTCCCCTCTGTTTTACTCTCTACTAACAACCTCCTGAAGATTCACTTCATATATCAGCTTTCACTGCCTTTTAATGCACACAGTCAGTCTGAGCCCTGGAAATAACTTCTTATCTAAATTATTTAAATTACTGTTAACAAATCACATCCCAACAGCCCTACCTTTTGTCATCATCACCGTGAGTAGTAAAGAATGGGAAGAAACAAGCATAGATCTAATAAAAGCATGCATTATGTTTATTTTATTGTGATATATAGTTGACCAAATTATTTCGCTTTGTTATCATGGTATGTTTGATTCCGGATTCTGTTCTGTAACTGATGGCTATGCTCACTAATGTATATTTTACATACATACCACCTTAGAAAAACCATTCACAACCTGTGTTCTAAATATACTCCTTTCTTTTTATTTGAGAGTTCCTCTGAAATATTTGGCAACAACGCTTAGGATGTTTTACATTAAGTTTCATGAGCTTAACACATATTCAAGCCAGAGAGTGTTGTACGAGGTAAATGTTGACTAGGAAGCACAGATGAACAAAGTAAGGAAAAAATAAGTGATCTAAAATTAGATATAAAACAATTTAAAGATGATTCAATAGGTGTGTCTTGAATTTTAAAAACAGGAGAAAATGCATGAAGAATCTTTTCCCCTTTAGAAACAGAAGTATACTTGTGTATCAGGGTGTGCTATGCCAAAGCTGTGTTGTTAAGGTGTTGATTAAAGGCTATTTTTTGTCATTCCAAGTATTTCCATTGCATTAAACCTTGACTTTGTCCCTGACTACCATCCATCATGTTTTGTTGTTGTTGTTGTTGTTTGTTTGTTTGTTTTAAATAGATTGGGCTCTACCAGTCTCAATTCTGCCGCAGCTTTTTGGAATCTGTTACTGTAGGTAAACAGAACTGATATTGTAACTGATATTATATTTTCTTGATTAATCTTTAGTCTAAGGATTAACCAGAGGCTTTTGAAATAACCAGGGATTTAAGACTGTGTGAAATCTGGCTTCATTTCCTTGGAAAATAATTTTCTTGAACATTTGCAGAATTTATATCACAATAAAGACAAGGTAAATACTGTGCTATATATTTTGATCATGGTAGATTTCCTTTCTTTTTTCCTCTTTTAAAAATCACTTTCTCAACTGTCAGTTGAAGACTGTAAAATATAAATGTAGAAGGAAAATAAAACACAACTCAACACATGTTGAATAAGTAGCAGATACAACTGTGCATTCATCAGTTCAAAGGAGGGTAGGTAGGATGGGTAGGTAGGATGGGTAGGTAGTGAGGAAGAAATTGCAGGAGGAAATCCCACTGCTACTGCAGTCCACCCTTATCATGATTAAATGGACGACCTTTGACATGGAGTGAAAACTAAGGGTTTTTTACTCTTCTGTATTTTCCAGTGGTTTGATTAATTCAGGATTGGCAATTTGAGACAAAATTACTATGAAAAATTATTCCCATAAAAGTAAAATGCATGCTTTTGGTGTCCTATTACAGAACTGCCATCATAGGGAATAGTTTATTGTATATATTTTACATATTTTTAGAGTTTGTATGCTCATTTATGAATCTAGAAGTCATTAAAATATAAATTGTTTACAACTATTATATAGTCATTTTAAATGAATATTAAAATCTAAAATTGCCATAGGTTTCTTTAGAAACTTTATTCACCAGTAATACACATATGTATTTAGAAAATACCTGTAATAATCATGATAGACTGCAAGACAGGATGTGTTTTCCTGAAGAGTAATAAGGGTTTTGCCTTTGTTCTCAGTGGTAGCATTGAGGTCTCAATGAGGTAGCATTATTAAACAGTAGAGTATATCAAGACTCTACTATTTCAAAATCTTATGAGGGACCTGAGGTTTGCAAGCTGAAACTTTAGCTGGCACACAAGACACCATGGCTTCTGTCTTGGTAAATTCCATTTTCTCATGGTACTCATAGATGTTAAACATATTTCAGAATACCTTCAACGAGGCTGACCCATAATGTAAAGCAATATTTCAAATGGACAGCAGAAGGCCAAGAAAAATTTCACATTTAACAGGACCAAAAAGGAAGTCAAGCCATATGAGATCTTTACCTCCAAGGTTGTATTCTAGCTTCTTCCATAAAAAAAAATCAAGGGTTAGAATTGTTGGCACCTGACCTAGTCAATATGTCTGCTGTAGTGCAGTGCTTCATAGAATAGGAACTGCTATAAAATGAATAGTTTTCACTTAATATTTTGCCACCAAATTTGCATTTTAGTGAAAAGTATTATGACTCACACTGACGTGGCTATTTTGAATTAGGTAAGAAAATATATGTAAGAGGATAAGGAATTTAAGATGTAAAATACATATCTCTTAATTTTGTAGACTCTGTCCTTTGGACTGAATAAAGCAAATATTGATGAAAAATAAGGGTTTTGCAACTTTCCAATTTCCAGGATATACAGGGATGTCAACCTTTGTCACATACATAGTGATGGCAACATCATGCTGGTGGGTTCTGTCCAGATTACATGAGCACAATGTTTTCTAAATGAGAGTAGGCCTTTGAAATTAAGTCACAAAAGTAATTAATTTATTAGTGAATAAAACCATTAACAGATTTCTTTTTTTTTCTTTTTTTTCGGAGCTGGGGACCGAACCCAGGGCCTTGCGCTTGCTAGGCAAGCGCTCTACCACTGAGCTAAATCCCCAACCCCCATTAATAGATTTCTAAGACTGTATGAAGGTACTATCATTTTAGAGGAAGTAAGTCACTGCAGCTTAATTCTTGTTCCAGCCTGCTGTTGCCGCCTCCTCCTCCCATTCCTCCTCCTCCCACTCCTCCTCCTCCTCCTCCCACTCCTCCTCCACCTCCACCTCCTCCTCCTCCTCCCCCCTCTCCTTCCACAGAACTTCCATTTTTCTTATTTCATCAAAAGGTCTTTGAATAATTTATTTTTTTCTTCTTACAGAAAATAATTTATCAAGTAAGAATCAATAATCTATATTAGACAGGAGGAGCCTTAGAAGAAGACCAAGTGAAATATTCCACTTGCAAACTGCTAAGCAAGTACTAAGTCATTTTCCAAGGAACTAGATTTATCTATAGTTTTTTATGCAACAATACATGATTAATGAAGTTTATCTTTAAGCTGAATATGATCACATGGAGAGAAATTTAAGTGAAGTGGGTAGTTTAGACTGTAAATAAGAAAAGTAGTGTATTCTTTCACCTGCATCTATGAACAAAAAGTGCTAAGTAACAAATATTAATTTAAATACTTAAATACTTGAAAAGTAATAGAGGAGTGCAAATAATATATCTGGAACCATTCTAGGAGATGCTAAAGGTCTATGTTCACTGGAAGGAATATAAGCCATTATGGATTATTTGTATAGTGAAGCTGCTCATGGTGTATATTCAGAGTATTTAATAAAACTATATTAGTTAGAGCTCTAGATGCTTGATGATCACTAACATTGAATAATTTGTTCTGAAATAGTAAGATGATCTCAGGTATTTCTATAGAGTTTCAGAAAATCCAATTACAACTCAATGTCTTAGTTCCAGTAGGACTGGGGAACCTAAGCACTCTGCTAAAAAGATGGAAATGTGTATAGAAATAAAAGTATTAATGAAATAGCAAATGATGAATTAGGTGAATAAATACATTCATGTCATCTCTTTTATGATACTGTGACTTTTTCCCACGGACTAAATTTTCTAAGTACCCTCTAAAAATGATATTTTATTATTGAAATCCAGAGCATTAAGAAAAGGTGTTGGCAGCCAACCATGGATGAAGCATAAGAGTAATCCCATAAGAGCAACAATACCAACCAACCAGAGGCCCACGGACTAATCCACCACCCAAAGAATACACATGGACAGACCCATGGCTCCAGCTGCATATATAGCAGAGAATAGCCTTGTTGGGCACCATTGGGAGGAGAAGCCTTTGGTCCTGCCAAAGCTGGACCCCTCCTAGTGTAGGGGAATGTCAGGGCGGGGAGGTGGGAAGGGGTGGGCGTTTGGGTGGGAGAACACTCTTATAGAAGCAGGCTGAGGGGGATCCGATAGGGGCTTTATGGACAGGAAATTGTTAATGGGGATAATATTTGAAATGTACATAAGAAATATCCAATAAATAAAATAAGAGAAAAGGTGTTAGTCAGAGGAGCAAGGCAAACATCTAGCACTGTAATTTATGTAAGTTTTTATTTTATGTCAATTATAAAGAAAACCATTCTGAGCCATTTTCTGTTTCTGAAGCATCACCTATATGGTCCTGTACAATTACACTGTAGTCATAACCAGTTCTGTCTGATGCCATAGTATCTCTCTAGCTTTATAACAAAATAGAAAACTGCTTCAGCTACTGAGTTATTTTCTGTACCTAATTTGTCTTAGTTGACATTATAATATGGTATTTATCACTGGACACTTCAAGTTTCCATAATAAAGGCAATGGATGAAAGATATGGAAGCCATGTTTAAAAGTTATATTTGTGGTAAGAAAAATCATGTAGTCCTTACTAATATATTTAGGATAAAAATAAAGAATAATGGAAGATTCCTAGAGTATTCAGGACTCAGGACAATACACTTTCCAGACTACACTCTAAGATAATGAAGCACTTGTTAGAGAGCGTCAAGGGTAGAGTATCCATCAAAGAATTTTGCCATGATATGTTCAGAGTGTTGCACACAGATACAGATAGTATGTTAAATTAATCTTTTACATGTGCCTTTCCATAATGCTTTACCTGATCATTAAACCTCATGTTTTTAACAATCTTTTCTTCCAAATAATTATTAAGTGTCTTCTATATGCCAATGTATTTCTCATGTTCGAAATGTTATCGAAGCATCACATTCACAGAATTTCTTGGTTTTCAAAGAACCGGATTGATAGATGTTAGTGTTTCTTTTAACTATAGAACAGATAACTTTACACACACACACACACACACACACACACACACACACACACACACCATATTAATTTTCTTCTCTGAGGATTCATCAACTTATACATGAACATAATGTATTGTAGTCACTTTCAGCTCTTCTCTCTCCTCTATCCTACCCTTTCCTGTCATTTATCTCTCAGATTCGTTACACCCCTTCCCTATGATATTCCTTGACACTTAGAGGGACTGGTCCAGGTGTTTTATTTAACTTTACCTGCTGAGAAATACTTTTCTATAACTATATGTTCATACTATGATAATAAATGACACCTTCATAAAATTTTAACACATTTTCATCAATATGTGTTTTGGTTCACAGTATATATGCAACAACTAAAATCATATCATCTTTAGTGACTGGAGATACCCTCATTTTCATATAATTCATATAGTCCTAAAACTGTTTTAACTCTACTTTAAAGTTCAATAGCATTCTTAGGGATCTATGATGAACCTATTTCTGTAAGTTTTAGTTTCGTATAAAATATACAAAGAATGGTCACAGAAGATCAGAAAGTCTTCTAAAATTAATCAGTTATTGAAAATCCCAAACCTGTCCTTTATTTACAAATTAAATTGATTTTACTAGGTATAGTAAATTGATTGGTCTTTCATTACTTATAAATATTTAATTTAACCATATAAAACCAGTGAGCTAAAACAAAATATTGAGAAACTTTAAATATAAACAATAATGTTTTATAAAAGTAAATAATGCTTTGGGGATTTTCTTGTCAACTAAGTAAGAGGGAGCCTCATTGTTAATGTTATGGGTTGGGAAACTGATCATGGGCAAGTGCCTTCAGCCCTCCTTACCATAATATGACAGGGACTCATCCTGTAATTAGAAGACTCTGAGGATTAGGTGACACTAGTGACTGAGCAGAAAGAGGAGCAGACTTATCTAAGAAGCTCACCGTGAACCAGTTTATAACAACCTTATCCATAAGCATGCTGCTCCTTCTGGCTAAGAGGATTTGTAAACTCAATTGCTCATTTTGATTCAAAACAAACAGCAATGTAACTTGAGGGTAGTGTGCCACCCTGGGCTACCACCACTGTGTTTGCTAAATAGAAATTCTCTTTTTGTATTTTAAGAGTGAAATATGAATGTTGAAATAACTGCTACTTCCTCTGGGCATATAATTCCACAGCAAATCTGAATAATTACAGAAACTTCATGTTCTGAAAAGGAGTTATCATGCATAAATGACAGGTTATGTAACACAGAGAAACACGTTTTAAAAATAGAGAGTATAAATTTATCAGAACGTGTTAGATGTAGCTTTAAGTTAAAAATCATTTGTCTGAGTGTTTTGTCCCTATGAGGATCTGTCCACCACATGTGATCCTGATGCTCAGGAGGTCAAAAGAGGGTGTTTGATCCCCTGAAAATGGAGTTAGTGAGCCTTATGAGTTACTATGCGGGTATTGGGTCCTTTGGAATAGTATTGTCCTTTGGAACAGTAGCCAATGCTTGTAATCACTGAGCTGACTCTCCAGCCCCAGGTTTAGTTGTTTTTTCTAGCTAGTTCTAAGCCTCTAGGTAGAACGAACATTGCAAAAGTTGATGCAAATATGTGTCAGTATCCACCACACGTGTGTTTCTTCAGATAAGAAACAATATTGTGTGGTATATTCTCTGCCACCATACTGACTGTATTTAGTACGTCAGTGTCGTGAAACTCTCTGTGCATCAGATATTTTTAAATACTAAATGCACATGGTAAGGACATCCACTGTAAGCCTGGCACATTGCATGACATGAGTAGAGAGAGATGTCCATAGTCTCAAATTCTCACAGGAGAACTCTTTTAAAATAGGAACTAAATAAAAGCTGACTTTCAAATATGTATATGTCTATAAAACTATAATACTAAATGAAAACTTATGGAATTAATTCAAGAATATCTTTGCATATAAAACTAAGATGGAATCCCACAGTTATACAGTGCTTAGTAGATAATCTATGGTTTTAAGCATATCTTCATTTTACCAAGATACGATTAGAAATCTTGGGATATACTTGGAGCATTTTACTAGAAATGTGAACCAGAAGTCTTAAAGGGCCAGCTCAGTTGTCAATATTGCAGTATTAAGATTCAACAAGCCCTCCACAGGAACATCGTAAGAAGTGTTGTGAAAGATAGGCTGAGGGCTAAAAGCTTAAAGTAAGTTTCTGACTGAAATAAAATCATCAGATCTTTAAGTATGCATTTAAGAAAGATGATATACAGCATGGTGTCATTAAAGTTTACATTAAAGTTAAAATATTAATTTTATAAAATGTATATTATGTATAAAATTATGTACTCAACCTAAAGAAAATATGGTTAATATCTTATTGAGAAAAGCAAACAACAGATAAATCCAAAAGGAAGTCAACTTTAGAGTTATATTATGAATACTGAAGAATAAGATTATTTAATGCATCCCAGGAAAATATGGAAAGAAATAATTATTAAAAAAAACCCAAATAATTAGAAATTCCATTAGAGAACTGGACCAACTAAAATGAATTGGCAATTGAAATGTGAAACACACACACATACTCACACACACTCCCACACCAGAGAGAGAGAGAGAGAGAGAGAGAGAGGGAGGGAGGG